>NC_047108.1:13144253-13293311 GCF_902500255.1 Thalassophryne amazonica
GTGTGTGATTAGAGGTGGAGGTGACTTCCCACCTTCTGACTGTTTTTGTTACTGGGTGTGCACACACCCACATCTCACTATTTGTGCTCCTCGCCAGCGGTACCAGATCCGACAGTCGGGGACGGTGATCACCTTGGAATTCGGGACTTGGCGGCTCCAGTATTCACCAGGTTCGGTGGCAGCGGAAATCGTGTGGTTCCGGCTCTTCTCAGGACAGACGTCTTCTATCCTCGAGCCTGCCCACACGTCACCTTTGTGTATTGACTGCTATCAGATTCTGAGATTGTCTGTATAGTCGTTGTGCACATTCACAACATTAAATTGTTACCTTTTGGCTCATCTATTGACCGTTCATTTGCGCCCCCTGTTGTGGGTCCGTGTCACTACACTTTCCCCAACAGAAATGTGAAAAAGCTTTTTCTCATTTGGTGAACAGATTGTGAAACTCAGCAATAACACTTAAAGAGCAGTGACTAATGGGAAAAAAATAATCAGTCAGAAGTCCTTAAATGCCAGAAATCACATGTGAACTGTGCTGTTTGGATTTGCTTGGATGAACTATGATAGGCTCAAGGGGTGCAACCGTGATGAGAAAAGGTTAACGGTGGACCAGTTGTAAGAATTCAAAACCTGAGGAAAGCGTGTCAGTGTAAAAAAAAAGAAAGAAAATTACTTCCTGCAGTCCAAGAAAACGCTAACAGGAGCTTGGTGGGACTTTGTGATGTCACTGTTGGCTGAAAAGTAAGTGTTGCATCACCACAGAGGCTGAAAACAGATGATTACATCACAATGGGCTACAGATGTGCAATGCATGATGGGGAAAAAAACAATGTCAAAAACAGTCAATGTGAAATCAAAGCAAGTGTAAACAATCCGGAGCGTGTCTATTGACTGGACACCGTCAGCTGCAGGAAAACTAGAGAATGTTTTCCAGTTATTGGTCTTGCATCAGTATAAACACTGACTCACCAACTTCAGTCCATTTCACTGAGAGTTTGCTCTTCACCATTTGGATGTTTTGAGCCACCGGTCATCATATGTAGAATATGGATGATCAGGTGCAACATAATCAGTTTTTTTTTTATTTTTTTGTCCGAGTCATTTAATAATGAGCATCTGCCGATACCGAGTCCTAATCTGATACTCGTATTTTCCTCAGTATTTCACTTGTACAGAGCAGAATGCACATTAAAGTGTTTGCCATTTTAAACAGGTCTGTCATGCATTGAGAGAGAGAGAGAGAAAAAAAAGATCTTCAGTCCAAGCTGCTTCTTAAGGCCCCCTTCATACATTATACGAAGTTGGACGAAAGAAACTGAAGCCGGCTGAAAAAGAACGAAAAAAAAAAAACACCGTAGTGGTGTCCGAATCCATTGTAAGCAGAAGATCACTCACCACTTTAGTGAGAGCCGTCTCTGTGGAATATTTTCTAAAAGCAGACTGCAGTGGCTCAAAAAGATATTCTCTGTAAGGTGGTCCACAAGCTGCCATGAAAACGACTTTTTCCAGAATTTTAGAGCAAAATGATACATTTGATATCGGCCTATAGTTTTTCAATACACTAGGGTGAAGATTAGATTTCATAAGTAAAGGTTTAATCACTGCAGATTTGAAACATTTAGGAACACATCCAGAGATTAATGAGAGATTAATAATTTTTGGCACAGTCAGCCAAAGAGTGAGCCACAGATCCTTAAACAGGTTTGTTGGTATAGGATCAAATAAGCAGGTTGTGCTTTTTGTAGACGTTACGAGTTTTGTCAGCACGCCTAGTGAGATACTATCAAATTCTGTAAATCTAGTAATACCTCAGTAATGGCACCCACCTTAATAGCAGGGTGTAGTGGCTGGGTTAAGGCATGCTGGGATATGTTTAACCTAATATTGTCTATTTTCTTCTCGAATAATCAAAGAAATCTTGTGCTGTAAAAGGAGAGTGACTTATAGATGGTTGTCCATGAATAAGTGTTGCCACCGTGTCGAATAAGAACTTTGAGTTATGCTTGTTTTGTTGATCAAATCAGAGTAATAGGTCCATTTTGTAGACAGTACTGTATGCTTATAGTCTAAGATAGCTAGATACAGTAGTGTTCGGAATAATAGTAGTGCTATGTGACTAAAAAGATTAATCCAGGTTTTGAGTATATTTCTTATTGTTACATGGGAAACAAGGTACCAGGAGATTCAGTAGATTCTCACAAATCCAACAAGACCAAGCATTCATGATATGCACACGCTTAAGGCTATGAAATTGGGCTATTAGTAAAAAACAAAAGTAGAAAAGGGGGTGTTCACAATAATAGTAGCATTTGCTGTTGACGCTACAAACTCAAAACTATTATGTTCAAACTGCTTTTTTAGCAATCCTGTGAATCACTAAACTAGTATTTAGTTGTATACCACAGGCTCTTGTTTACAACAGTGCATGTAACATTTTGTTTCAAGACCCCAGCGCTGTCTTAGCTGACTCAGCTCATTCAGTGTAGTGAAGTGGGCAAACAAGAAAAAGAAAATTAGCTGGAAAAGTGCTCCATCTGAGGGACTGCATGGTCCAATGCCAGCACACTTTGAGCAAAGCGGTACAGTGGCAGGCGTGTGCACATGCAGCGTTATGCATACACAGTCAACACACACAGTTGAGTGATAATTGCAGCCCCACGCATGTTCGCAGAGCGCACATGTGTGTGAGGAACACAGCGCTCCAGTTTGTGTTTGCCATCCAGACATTTGGAGATTGGGCAGTCTGCAGCGCCTTTTATGGCCATCTGACAGCAGTCTGTGTCGTCTACATACACTCTGGATGTGATCTGACAGGTGCGGATGAGGCAGTCTGTCTGCACTCCGACACTACTGGCCACGCCTCTTTTCCTCCCGACTGCGTCGGATTATCACAATATTTGCGGTGTCGGGCATGCTTCCGGCAAATTCTTGCTATGTGTGACCGGGGCATTAAAATGTACACCAAAGCAGCAAGCACCGATACAGTACTTATAAAGTGAAGCATAGGAATGCACATGCATTTATTTATGGCTCTGGTTTAATTGGGTTTAATTTAACCAGTAAATTAAAAAAAAGCCTTTTTCTGGCCAAAACTGATGGGATCTGATCACATGGGAAAATCCCTAAGCATTTGCATGTTTGACCATTTTTTGTGGTCCTTTGTTTTATTTTTTGCTTGTTTGTTTGTTTTGCATTGTTATTTTGTATTTTTGTTTTGTCTGTTCACAGTAGATGGCCCCCCAATGAGTCTGGTCTGCTTGAGGTTTCTTTCTGGAATCAAAAACACCTGAGGGAGTTTTCTGTAGTGAGCAATTGTCTTACTCAGGGTGTGTAAGGTTAGATCTCAGTTCTGTGAAGCACCTTGGAGCAATTTATGTTGTGTTTGTGGTGCTGTTTAAATAACTGAAAATACATGAAGCAATATTAGCGGGTAAAAAGAAGCCAGATGTTGTTTATTAATTGTGAAAAGTGGAGGGCATGTCTCATGATGACTCATGACTTATGGTGTTGTCAAAATGGCTATTATAGCAGTTTTAAAAAAGACATAAATACATACAGTTGTATGTAAAGGTTTGGGCACCTCTGATGATTTCCATGATTTTCCTTTATAAAATTACTGGTTGTTTGGATCAGCAATTTCAGTTAAATATACAATCCCAATTCCAATGAAGTTGGGACGTTGTGTAAAATGTAAATAAAAAATAAAATGTAAATAAACAACCTATATTCAATTTAATACACCACAAAGACAAGATATTTAGTGTTCAAACTGATAAACTATTGTTTTTGTGCAAATATTTGCTCATTTTGAAATGGATGCCTGTAACACATCATGATGGAACCACCTCCAATTTTACTGTAGGTAGCAAGTGTTTTCTTGGAATTCTGTGTTCTTTTTCAGCCACACATACTGCGCCTTGTTACGTTCAAATAACTCAATTTTAGTTTCATCAGTCCACAGCACCTTATTCCAAATGAAGCTGGCTTGTCCAAATGTGCTTTAGCATACCTCAAGCCACTCTGTTTGTAGTGTGTATGCAGAAAAGGCTTCCTCTGCATTACAGCATCATACAGCATCTCTTTGTGTAAAGCGCACGGTATAGTTGAATGATGCACACAGACAATGTCTTCAGCAAATCATGTTGTAGGTCTTTGGAGCAGGTCTGTGGGTTGACTACGACTGTTCTCACCATCCTTCACTTCAGCTTATCTGACATTTTTCTTGGCCTGCCACTTCGGGCCTTAACTAGTACTGTGCCTGCTGTCTTCCATTTCCTCACTATATTCCTCACAGTGGAAACTGACAGCTGAAATCTCTGAGATAGCTTTTAGTATCCTTCCCCTAAACCATGATGTTGAACAATCTTTGTTTTCATTTGAGAGTTGTTTAGAGGCTCCCATGTTGCCACTCATTAGAAGAGATGCAAAGAGGGAAAACATTTGCAAATGGCCACCTTAAATACCCTTTCCCATGATTGGATTCACCTGTATAAGGAGGTCAAGGGTCAATAAGCTTACCAAACCAATTTTTATCCAATATTAGTGCTAAATGTATTCAAATCAATAAAATTACAAGGGTGCCCAAATTTATGCAGCTGCCTAATTTTGTTTAAGTAATTATTGCACACATCCTGTAAATCTAGAAACTTCATTTCACTTTTAAATATCAGTGTGCGCATCTGCTATATGATATATTTAACTGAAATTTCTGATCCAGACAACAAATAATTTATAAAGGAAAATCAAGAAAATTATCAGGGGTGCCCAAACTTTTGCATACAACTGTATCTGCAATAAGTCACTTTTGCTCCAACGTTTCCACCAATTGTCCACATTATAAACAAGCATTTATTTATTTTGCGTCATTCTTCTTTTTACTCTGGTGTAGATCTCCATCAGTACAAACTGTATTAGAAATAACAGCTAACAGTCAGCCTAATATTTGGCAAATTATTCTTATTAAAGAAACTGCTGGTGTAAAATGGGAACGCAGGACAAGTGACCACTCAAAGGCCATTTGGCTGCAAATTCGGATGTGGGGGTGCTGTTTCTATTTACACTGTGAAGTTGTACAACCTGCTTTTCAAACTGAAAATAATACTAGAAATTTAAAATACAGCATCCACCACAGCAAGTTTTTCTTACTTTTTCTCCTCAACATCTTTATTTATATTCTGATGCAATTCACACACCACAGAGGTCAGAGTTCTTTATTTAAAATGAGACATTGCACAGCATCAAACATCTCACCATCTGGTGGCCACAGCGGTCCTCACATCTTCTGGTAATAACAGATGACTGGTGGTAGACATTTGACAGAAAGTAAGTCACTGTCCTGAAGTCAATGAGGTAAAACCTTTCTGAGAGGTGACTGTGCAGATCTTCTGGCATGATATCTGTTCTGAGATGCCGTGACTCCTCCCACTTGGTGATGGTACCCATTTCCACCTGGATGAACAGACAGTTCTCGATACTGCATATTTTCCGAGGTTCACCGACAAATATATTACTGGCTCCTGCTTCTTTGTAACCCATAGTAAATTCAGAAAGCACAAACAAAGTAATGCAGCACAGCATAAGTTCTACCAGAGGATTCAGATTTTTAAGTGGTCCCCCAGAATGGGTTAATTAACATCAGCTTTAATCTCTAAACGAAGCAGGTGTTTCCATTAGTTGTCTGATGTCAATTAATAGGAGCAGTGCACATTCCTTGAAACATCAGTTTTCTCCTTCACCTCTCTCTGTTTACAGATCACTGACAAATTATCCCCTCCTCCACCCCACCACTACCATTTTGTAGCCGTCCTCTGCCCGTTCCTACGCCCCTGCCATTTCCATCAGCAGGACTCATGATCATCTCAAGTCTACTCTCTGCCATGAAGGGGACCTGCACCAAATCGATTTCACCATAGACTATAGCATTCTGTGTTTTAACTTGTGCATTACAATTAGCACATTTAACTCTCCTCCTGAGTCCTTCTGGCAGAAATAATGAATACACACCCTGAAACACAACTGCATCCCACTGATTTTACTCCTCTCGTGTTCGCACACAGCAGCCATGTAGAATATTTTCACACTCGACCATGACGAATGACTTGGAGATAATGCATGTGAAAGTAACAGTAAAGACACTGAAAATAATGACAAAATAAAGCACATTATCCAGGCATGGCTGTATTAATGTGACTGGAAGTGTTTTAATGCGCAAACAAAAAAAAAACAGAAGTTGACAGCACAATGTATTCTTGGTTGATTTTTCCTCTATGCGGTGGGGAGAATTCACGTAAAGTGTCTTTCCCACAATGCGCGCATGCACACACAAACGCACACTCCAAGTGATTGTTCCAAGCTGGATTGGGCTGATTGTGGAACAGTTTCAGTGAGGATTTTTGAAAAATGGATTGCTTGTTTGTGTGTGTTTCAGTGGTGTAACTCATACCAGAGAATACTCATTAAATCAAATCAAATCAATTTTATTTATATAGCGCCAAATCACAACAAACAGTTGCCCCAAGGTGCCTTATATTGTAAGGCAAGGCCATACAATAATTACAGAAAAACCCCAACGGTCAAAACGACCCCCTGTAAGCAAGCACTTGGCAACAAAACTCCCTTTTAACAGGAAGAAACCTCCAGCAGAACCAGGTTCAGGGAGGGGCAGTCTTCTGCTGGGACTGGTTGGGGCTGAGGGAGAGAACCAGGAAAAAGACAAGCTGTGAAGGGGAGCAGAGATCAATCACTAATGATTAATTGCAGAGTGGTGCATACAGAGCAAAAATATAAAGAAACACTCAGTGCATCATGGGATCCCCCAGCAGTCTAAGTCTATAGCAGCATAACTAAAGGATGGTTCAGGGTCACCTGATCCAGCCCTAACTATAAGCTTTAGCAAAAAGGAAAGTTTTAAGCCTTATTTTAAAAGTAGAGAGGGTGTCTGTCTCCCTGATCTGAATTGGGAGCTGGTTCCACAGGAGAGGAGCCTGAAAGCTGAAGGCTCTGCCTCCCATTCTACTCTTACAAACCCTAGGAACTACAAGTAAGCCTGCAGTCTGAGAGCGAAGCGCTCTATTGGGGTGATATGGTACTATGAGGTCCCTAAGATAAGATGGGACGTGATTATTCAATTAACAGGAAGCCAGTGAAGAGAGGCCAATATGGGTGAGATATGCTCTCTCCTTCTAGTCCCTGTTAGCACTCTAGCTACAGCATTTTGAATTAACTGAAGGCTTTTCAGGGAACTTTTAGGACAACCTGATAATAATGAATTACAATAGTCCAGCCTAGAGGAAATAAATGCATGAATTAGTTTTCAGCATCACTCTGAGACAAGACCTTTCTAATTTTAGAGATATTGCGCAAATGCAAAAAAGCAGTCCTACATATTTGTTTAATATGCACATTGAATGACATATCCTGATCAAAAATGACTCCAAGATTTCTCACAGTATTACTACAGGTCAGGGTAATGCCATCCAGAGTAAGGATCTGGTTAGACACCATGTTTCAAAGATTTGTGGGGCCAAGTACAATAACTTCAGTTTCATCTGAGTTTAAAAGCAGGAAATTAGAGGTCATCCATGTCTTTATGTCTCTAAGACAATCCTGCAGTTTAGCTAATTGGTGTGTATCCTCTGGCTTCATGGATAGATAAAGCTGGGTATCATCTGCGTAACAATGAAAATTTAAGCAATGCCATCTAATAATACTGCCTAAGGGAAACATGTATAAAGTGAATAAAATTGGTCCTAGCACAGAACCTTGTGGGACTCCATAATTAACCTACCCCTGGCAATAATTATGGAATCACCGGCCTCGGAGGATGTTCATTCAGTTGTTTAATTTTGGAGAAAAAAAGCAGATCACAGACATGACACAAAATTAAAATCATTTCAAATGGCAACTTTCTGGCTTTAAGAAACACTATAAGAAATCAGGAAAAAAAAATTGTGGCAGTCAGTAACGGTTACTTTTTTAGACCAAGCAGAGGGAAAAAATATGGACTCACTCAATTCTGAGGAATAAATTATGGAATCACCCTGTAAATTTTCATCTCCAAAACTAACACCTGCATCAAATCAGATCTGCTCATTAGTCTGCATCTAAAAAAGAGTGATCACACCTTGGCGAGCTGTTGCACAAAGTGGACTGACATGAATCATGGCTCCAACACGAGAGATGTCAATTGAAACAAAGGAGAGGATTATCAAACTCTTAAAAGAGGGTAAAAGAGGGTAAATCATCACGCAATGTTGCAAAAGATGTTGGTTGTTCACAGTCAGCTGTGTCTAAACTCTGGACCAAATACAAACAACATGGGAAGGTTGTTAAAGGCAAACATACTGGTAGACCAAGGAAGACATCAAAACGTCAAGACAGAAAACTTAAAGCAATATGTCTCAAAAATCGAAAATGCACAACAAAACAAATGAGGAAATAATGGGAGGAAACTGGAGTCAACGTCTGTGACCGAACTGTAAGAAACTGCCTAAAGGAAATGGGATTTACATACAGAAAAGCTAAACGAAAGCCATCATTAACACCTAAACAGAAAAAACAAGGTTACAATGTGCTAAGGAAAAGCAATCGTGGACTGTGGATGACTGGATAAAAGTCATATTCAGCGATGAATCTCGAATGTGATGATGCTGGAACTTTTGTTTGGTGCCGTTCCAATGAGATTTATAAAGATGACTGCCTGAAGAGAACATGTAAATTTCCACAGTCATTGATGATATGGGGCTGCATGTCAGGTAAAGGCACTGGGGAGATGGCTGTCATTACATCATCAATAAATGCACAAGTTTACGTTGATATTTTGGACACTTTTCTTATCCCATCAATTGAAAGGATGTTTGGGGATGATGAAATCATTTTTCAAGATGATAATGCATCTTGCCATAGAGCAAAAACTATGAAAACATTCCTTGCAAAAAGACACATAGGGTCAATGTCATGGCCTGCAAATACTCCGAATCTTAATCCAATTGAAAATCTTTGGTGGAAGTTGAAGAAAATGGTCCATGACAAGGCTCCAACCTGCAAAGCCGATCTGGCAACAGCAGTCAGAGAAAGTTGGAGCCAGATTGATGAAGAGTACTGTTTGTCACTCATTAAGTCCATGCCTCAGAGACTGCAAGCTCTTATAAAAGCCAGAGGTGGTGCAACAAAATACTAGTGATGTGTTGGAGCGTTCTTTTGTTTTTCATGATTCCATAATTTTTTCCTCAGAATTGAGTGATTCCATATTTTTTTTCCCTCTGCTTGGTCTAAAAAAGTAACCGTTACTGACTGCCACAATTGTTTTTCCTGATTTCTTATAGTGTTTCTTAAAGCCAGAAAGTTGCCATTTGAAATGACTTTAGTTTTGTGTCATGTCTGTGATCTGCTTTTTTTCTACAAAATTAAACAACTGAATGAACATCCTCCGAGGCCGGTGATTCCATAATTTTTGCCAGGGGTTGTAGACATGTTGATGGTTTGAAGGAAGTAACTAATGAAAATAACTCAGACAGAACAATCGGAGAGAAAGAGTCTAACCAAATACCGGCATCACTGAAAGCAGCCAAAGATAATGATACGTCTTTGGGATGGTTATGAGTAATTTTTTCTCTAATAGTTAAAATTTTATTAGCAAAGAAAGTCATGAAGTCATTACTAGTTAAAGTTAAAGGAATACTCGGCTCAATAGAGCTCTGACTCTTCGTCAGCCTGGCTACAGTGCTGAAAAGAAACCTGGGGTTGTTCTTATTTTCTTCAATTAGTGATGAGTAGTAAGATGTCCTAGCTTTACGGATGGCTTTTTTTTTTTATAGAGCAACAGACTCTTTTTCCAGGCTAAGTGAAGATCTTCTAAATTAGTGAGACGCCATTTCCTCTCCAACTTACGGGTTATCTGCTTTAAGCTGCAAGTTTGTGAGTTATACCACGGAGTCAGGCACTTCTGTTTTAAAGCTCTCTTTTTCAGAGGAGCTACAGCATCCAAAGTTGTCTTCAATGAGGATGTAAAACTATTGATGAGATACTCTATCTCACTTACAGAGTTTAGGTAGCTACTCTGCACTGTGTTGGTATATGGCATTCGAGAACATAAAGAAGGAATCATATCCTTAAACCTAGTTACAGCGCTTTCTGAAAGACGTCTAGTGTAATGGAACTTATTCCCCACTGCTGGGTAGTCCATCAGAGTAAATGTAAATGTTATTAAGAAATGATCAGACAGAAGGGAGTTTTCAGGGAATACTGTTAAGTCTTCAATTTCCATACCATAAGTCAGAACAAGATCTAAGATATGATTAAAGTGGTGGGTGGACTCATTTACATTTTGAACAAAGCCAATTGAGTCTAATAATAGATTAAATGCAGTGTTGAGGCTGTCATTCTCAGCATCTGTGTGGATGTTAAAATCGCCCACTATAATTATCTTATCTGAGCTAAGCACTAAGTCAGACAAAAGGTCTGAAAATTCACAGAGAAACTCACAGTAACGACCAGGTGGACGATAGATAATAACAAATAAAACTGGTTTTTGGGACATCCAACTTGGATGGACAAGACTAAGAGTCAAGCTTTCAAATGAATTAAAGCTCTGTCTGGGTTTTTGATTAATTAATAAGCTGGAATGGAAGATTGCTGCTAATCCTCCGCCTCGACCCGTGCTATGAGCATTCTGGCAGTTAGTGTGACTCGGGGGTATTGACTCATTTAAACTAACATATTCATCCTGCTGTAATCAGGTTTCTGTAAGGCAGAATAAATCAATATGTTGATCAATTATTATATCATTTACTAACAGGGACTTAGAAGAGAGAGACCTAATGTTTAATAGACCACATTCAACTGTTTTAGTCTGTGGTGCAGTTGAAGGTGCTATATTACTTTTTCTTTTTGAATTTTTATGCTTAAATAGATTTTTACTGGTTATTGGTGGTCTGGGAGCAGGCACCGTCTCTACGGGGATGGGGTAATGAGGGGATGGCAGGGGGAGAGAAGCTGCAGAGAAGTGTGTAAGACTACAACTCTGCTTCCTGGTCCCAACCCTGCATAGTCACGGTTTGGAGGATTTAAGAAAATTGGCCAGATTTCTAGAAATGAGAGCTGCTCCATCCAAAGTGGGATGGATGCCGTCTCTCCTAACAAGACCAGGTTTTCCCCAGAAGCTTTGCCAATTATCTATGAAGCCCACCTCATTTTTTGGACACCACCAGATAGCCCGCAATTCAGGGAGATCATGCGGCTAAACATGTCACTCCCGGTCTGATTGGGGAGGGGCCCAGAGAAAACTACAGAGTCCGACATTGTTTTTGCAAAGTTACACACCGATTCAATGTTAATTTTAGTGAGCTCCGATTGGCGTAACCGGGTGTCATTACTGCTGACGTGAATTACAATCTTACCAAATTTACGCTTAGCCTTAGCCAGCAGTTTCAAATTTCCTTCAATGTCGCCTGCTCTGGCCCCCGGAAGACAATTGACTATGGTTGCTGGTGTCGCTAACTTCACATTTCTCAAAACAGAGTCGCCAATAACCAGAGTTTGATCTTCGGCGGGTGTGTCGCTGAGTGGGGAAAAATGGTTAGAAATGTGAATGGGTTGGCAGTGTACTCGGGGCTTCTGTTTAGGGCTACGCTTCCTCCTCACAGTCACCCAGTCGGCCTGCTTTCCCGGCTGCTCGGGATCTGCTGGAAGGGAATTAACGGCGGCTAAGCTACCTTTGTCCGCACCGACTACAGGGGCCTGGCTAGCTGTAGAATTTTCCACGGTGCGGAGCCGAGTCTCCAATTCGCCCAGCCTGGCCTCCAAAGCTACGAATAAGCTACACTTATTACAAGTACCATTACTGCTAAAGGAGGCCGAGGAATAACTAAACATTTCACACCCAGAGCAGAAAAGTGCGGGAGAGACAGTAGAAGCCGCCATGTTAAATCGGCTAAGAGCTAGTAGCTGCGCTAAGCTAGCGGATTCCTAAAAACACACAAAGTGAATAATGTGTAAATAATTTAGAGGTGATTCAGCAGAGGAGTGCTTTAGTTAAGGCACGTGAAGATTACACTGTGAAACAAATCATTATCTAGTTAACTAGATCAATCTAACTGCGCAGATTAAACAGCTACAGATACAGCAAAACACCGATATGCTCCGGAACAGGAAGTGATACAATACCGCAGTGAGAGCTGTGGGAGCCGAAGTGAGCCAATACCGCATTAAAATACAGTTGGCAGAATTTTTTTAATTTTTTTTTACATTTTTACCTCCACCAAGGAGGTTATGTTTTCGGTCGCTTCCGTTTGTTTGTTTGTTGGTTGGTTGGTTTGTTAGCAGGATTACTCAAAAAATCCTCAACAGATTTCAATGAAATTTTTACCAGGGGTGTATCTTGGCCTAACTTAGAAGTCATTAAATTGTGGTACTGATCTGGAACACGATCCGGATCCAGTAAGTTTTTTAAGGATTCTTTATCATTGCAGGATAGGGCCAATTTCAATATTTTTGCATCTAACGTCTTGAAGACGGGTCACAAAAGCTGAGCAAAAATTAATTTACGACACAACAATAATTTAGCATTTGTTTCTCCTCATTGAATAAACTTATTAGAAAATTTAAAAACTTGTGTAGTTCATGCAGTTTCTCTTCATAAATACATTTGCTGAAGATGTAAGGGTTTTTAACCACTGAATCTGAAACATGATGGTAGATGCGTGAAACGACGTGGAATAAGTCTCTTTGCCAAAGGGTATTCCGTGTGACGTCAGTGACCCTAAGGCCTTGGCGGAGGTTTGCGCTCTCCGAGTGTTTCTAGTTTGTCCATATTTCAGAAAATATGAATGATAACACAAAAACCTTTTTCATCACTCATGGTTAGTGGTTGTGTGAACCCATTTAGTGTCAAACAACTGTGTTTACTTTTTAAATCATAATGACAACAGAAACTACCTAAATGACCCCGATCAAAAGTTTACATACCCTGGTAATTTTGTCCTAATAACATGCACACAAGTACACACAGACGAGTTTGAATGGATACTAAAGGTAACTGCCCTCACCTGAGATCTATTGGCTTGTAATCAGTGTGTGTGTGTGTGTGTGTGTGTGTGTGTGTGTGTGTGTGTGTGTGTGTGTGTATAAAAGGTCAGTGAGTTTGTGGGCTCCTAACAGACCCTTGCATTTGTCATCCAGTGCTGCACTGACGTTTTTTTTGTCTGAGTCATAGGGGAAAGCAAAAGAATTGTCAAAGAAAAGGTCATTGAACTGTATAAAACAGGAAAGGGATATAAAGGATTATTAAGGATTGTTAAAGTGGTCTCTGAACACAATTGACACTATTTTTTCTTACAAGACATTCGGGATTGGAGGACCCAACCTGTCCTGCCGGGACGCAGTGGATGGGCTACGTGATGGACTCGTGGAGGAGATGACAGGTCATGTGCCTTTACACGCTGTCTGTGGAGGACGTCGAAGATGTGTATCTTTTTGGCTTGGGAGTGACCGGCTTTCTGCTGTGTGGCGCGGGCATAGCGCTGGTTTACTCGAAAATTTAAAAAGTGGAGGCTGTTTTGATTGGGCCGTCCAGATTGCCCCACTTGATTGATTTCAATTGGAAGGACAGTGACTGCTCAGTCGGCGGGTGTTACCACACGTTGGAAACCATCTCTGGAGGATTGCAGTGCTGGAAAACCGCCTTGACCGTCAGTAAATGACCACATTTCCTTTCTACATTCGATGCATTGAGAGCCACTTTCAGAACTGTGGAATCTTCAGGCGTCTGCTACTCAGACCTTCATTTGGCTTCCCCAAGACAGCTGCACTTCAAGGCCCACTGCGATAAAAAAACCTCCAAGAAGATTAAACACTCAAAGCCCCTCTCTCCCTGGTTTCCCCCTCCCTCAGCTTCTCCAGCTCTGACGTTGACTGTGAACAGTGGACTGCTCAGAGACCCCCCTCCCTTCCAGGATTCAGTCATGGCCGTTGTTAGCGCCAAAAAGGGGTGCTACCGGAGTGTTTTGATAAACTGGACTTTCAAATCTCGGCTGTCGTCCTGTGTTCTTGTTTGTCTGTGTGTTTTACTGTTCTCTGTGCTGAGTTTTTTCCTCATTGTTGTGGCTTCTCGAAGGCAGCGACCTTGAGGGTTTTTTTTCTCTTCCTTACCTTGTGTGTGCTTTTTTATATGTGTTACATACCAGGCCGGCTTATGTCTGTTACGTGTGTGTTGTTTGTCTTTGGGTCGTCCTGGTTTGCTCAGCCCTGCTGTGACCTAAAGCGGGGATGTACATCTAGAGCTGGTTCCCCGGGCCGCCTTATGGCGACTTCTGCTCCTAACTGGCAATTAGGATGGGTTAAATGCAGTAGACACAATTCATTGTGCAGGGAACATGTTCCTTTGTGCATATGACAATAAAATTCTTTTGAATCCTTGAATCCTTGAAAAGATATCCAAGGTACTGAGAATGCCAATCAGCAGTGTTCATACTCTAATTAAGAAGTGGAAAATGAGGGATTCTGTTGCAACCAAACCACGATCAGACAGACCAACAGAAATTTCAGCAACTGCTGCCAGGAAAAATTTTCCGGATGCAAGAAAAACCCACAAATAACTTCAGTTGAAATACAGGACTCTGAAAAAAAGTGGGATCACTGTTTCAAGATGCACAATATGGATGCACTTGAAGAAAAATGGGCTGCATGGTCAGAAGAAAGCATTACTACGCAAATGTGTCCCACTTAACACTGTGCCAAACAGCACAGAGAACAAAGTCATTTGGAGAGATAAGACAAAAATGTAACTTTTTGGCCACAACCATAATGATACATTTGGAGAGGAGTCAACAAGTCCTATGATGAAAGGTACACCCTTCCTACTGTGAAGCATGGAGATGGATCGCTGATGTTTTGGGGAAGTGTGTCCTACAAAGGCACAGGGAACGTGGTCAAAAATGATGGCAGGATGAATGCAACGTTATCAGAAAATAGTGGAGGAAAATTTGCACTCATCATGCTGGAAGCTGTGCACTTTAGTCCCACAAACCAGAGGTATGATGATGATGATGATGATGATGATGATGACGATGATTTCGATTTCCTTTACCTGATGGACAACTTCAGCTTACGCATCGGCTGCTGCGCACACCAGTGGATTTGCCACTTCTGAAAACCAGCAAAGCAGAGAACCACTGAACAGCGGGTCGAAGTGCTGCTTCGTTGCTTCAAGCTTCAAGCAGACCCACTGCAGTCTGCAATCAACGTAGAGAAATAATCCTTTTCTTGATAAACACACTCAAAAACAGCGGCCACTCTGGTGTCCCGAGCTGTCCGTGGTGCATTCATGTGCCTCGGAAAAAATTGGTGCAAGTAGGCAGCGAGTGATGCAACACGATTCAACCCGTCAATTGAATCGATGCACACTGAATGAATTGATGCACTTGCATCGCGCATGTTTGTATCTAGTTACTGATTCGTATCGATTAATGTCCACATGCATAGGCTTCACACAACCACTAACCACGAGTGATGAAAAAGTTTTGTGTTATCATTCGTATTCTGTAAAAAAAAAAAAAAAGGGAAAAAAAAATCAGAAATTCTGCCAAGTTATGTAAACCTTTGGCAAAGCTGTAAGTCATTGCAGGTTAGTGAGGAGACAATTTGATCTTTGTTTAAATGTTTATCCCACGCAGTAAAACGAGCCTTTAATCTGTTGAACCTTCAACAGTCGTCTGGTTACAGTTTGAGTGGAGGTTATGTTCAGTCTGAGGTGATTTATGTGATGGTGCATCCATGTTGTTTTTGCACATACAGTAAGTGACACATTCATTGACTGCAAGTGGAGGCATTCAACTACGAAAAAAGTCCATTAAAATGAAAGTAAATCAAGTGATGATATCATCTGAAATATGATTGTGTCAAAGTGAAAACTTAAAGCACAGACACGAACATGATTTAAAGCAAAATACATGTAATTTGTCCCATCAGTCTGCGTACCTCATGTGTGTCCACTAGGGGGCAGATTAGCACTGAGTCTTGTCAGTGACACTCGTCCGTGCAGTGTCATGACTGTGGACAAACACACTTTCTCCTAAATGTTCTGCCATTTTTGTTTTGTTTTGTTCCGTGCTGTATCTTGCTGTGCTGCTGCCATGGTTACCATGACTGCTGTCATAACAGGTGCACATCAAACACTTAAAATGAACACAGGGCACATGTAAGTCATGTGTAGTTAAAGTGAGCATGTTTTGTATGTAGACTTTTTTAGCTGCTGTGTCTACATGTGGACTTTTATCAATTAAGTGAATGAAAGAATACATATGTAATAATTATATGGAAAGAAAAACCCTGGAAAAACTCATGACTTCAAAAGTCTGAAAATAGTAGCACAACATAGACATTACCTGGATGTAAATCTGGTTCTATATTACATGTGTAGTACCCGTGCAATTTTTTACCTCTACGCTGCTGCACGTTTGCACTGACTCTGGCTGTAGCAGAGAATTATATCTATTATTAATGAAATGCCCACACACGCTGACATGCGACCCTGCCAAAAAAACAAAAAAAAACAATTTGATGCTGCATTTGGGTGATGGGTTTCAAATTCCAACTAAAATAATGTGCAGACACACCAGAGCTTGATTATTAATGTACATTAAAATGCAGACAAATTTCAGCCCAGAGGAAGCGGTGATTGACTTCCTTTATGATATATTCCTCCTGCAAGAGATCAATTTACACTCTAGGCTTCATCTAACACAGTCAAGTACAAGACCATTCACACCATTCCACCACATCATGGAACCACCCCGGGTCCTTTGCAGTGGCAACTTGGAACTAAAGGCGCTTGGAGTGGAACGGTACCCAGAAGTCACAGCTGAGTGTGCGCCACAGTTTGGACATCATGGTTCAGTACGATGGGGGAAACAAAGTTTTTTTTTTCCGACTTGCTCCAGTGATGATGCTGAATTAGCATATTCAATGTATTAGAGAGCGAAAGATAGAGAGCAAATGCATCGCAGAATTTAGGATGGACTGGGCAACAGGAGATCAATGAGTTTGAGTGAGCACTCACATAGTACCTTATAACTGCTGACCAACGGTGTTCCTCTTCCAATCCCCTATTCATAGCTCACCGGGAATCCAATGGTTTCCGATACCACTGATTTAAATGAAGCGGGCAGTCCTCTCAATCTCCTGACAATCGTTAGTCTCATTCACATATCAATGACTGTGACCAACTCAGAGGTGTTCTGAAAGAATTTCACAGTGTCTTCTCAGTACAACTCCATGCATGATCCGTAACATACATACTGTGGTGCTCAGAAGGAACACATGTCCTGTTTCACCCCTAAGAGAGGCCAGCAGACATGCAACCAACAGTGTCACGTACAGCAGTGCAGAAATAAAAAAAAACTAATCTTAACAAGCTTTTCTCTGTGATTTCCAAAGACTTCACCAGTGAAATGATGCCTAAAGAGAGAACAGTAGTAATTTGAGGAGAGAGGATCACATTCCGAGACTAATCAGGAATTTCAAGCCTTTGAGAAAGTGTGAGCTGCAGCAATTTTCTTATACTTTAGTAGGTCTAGTAGTGATTCCTGCATGAAGAGGTCTTGTAATCAGCCAATATAACTGAAAGCAACAGCTAACAAGCTTATGCAGATTTCTATTTTAGCTAGGGTGGTGCTTTAAAGTGTATTTTTCTCTTACAGCGTGCTTTGTTGGCTGTGATTTACTTCTGTTGTTGGTAAAGTCAAAAGTTACAACTTCTGATAATGTGAGGTTTGTCAAAGTTTTCCCAATAAAAATGCTCAATTTGCATGAAATAATGATACAATGACATAATTGTTGATTTCAAATTGAAGAGTTCTCATAGAAAGATTGTTTTAAAAGAATCGTCTTTATAAACATTCCACTGAGCAGTCTCTTTTTCTGCCTCGTCTCCATGCAAATGTTTTGTGTTGTATTTTTTTAGCCACATTATGTGACCTTTAGAGGCAGATTTCATTGAATTCTTTGTGTTAACTTTAACATCAGCGGCAAGTTCTTCTCCGTGTGGTCCCCCTGATTGGAATCTTTAGTTACATTTCCCTTTGACCTTGTATTCCTTCTCCGTTACTCCTCCCGTGCGCTGAGATCCCGCGGCGTCCTGTTGCGTTCCCCTGAGCTCCTGCTACGCACTTTTCTGGCACTCTCCTGCGCTTGACGGTATTTCTCGCTCCTCTTTTCCATGACAAAAACTCCTGTAACAGTGGAATGTGCCGTTCATTTCCAAACTGGAGGCTGTGTTTTATCCGGGACGTCCTCTGACTAGCACAGGAATTGCGGAAGACGTGGACATCAGCACTTTTTTGGCCCATTGAGACAGACGTGCTGAGGAATTCCGCGCAAAAAAAAAAAACCTCCATGTTGGAAACCATTCGGAAGATTCAGATGGCTTTCGATGGCTTTTCAGTCGAGTGAGTATCCGAGAAATTGTGTAACAGCTGGACATGCCACAACATGTCCTGTGAGACTTCCAACACAGAGGTGTTTTTTTTGTTGCGCCATGAGCGCTCCATGCCGACGCGCAAAATCCTCCACACGTCTTTCATTACAAAATCTCCTGTAACAGTGGAATGTGCCGCAAAAGTGCTATGTCCAGCTCTCTTGCCATTTCTGTGGTAGTCACATGAGTCCCGGATCAACACAGCATTCAGTTTGGAAATGATCTGGTTGTTCCAGCCTGTCGATGGCTGCTCGGTGTGCCGCGCGCCCTCCGCCGCTGTGGGCCGTCTTTAAAAAGGTTTTAACACTCCTTAATCCATGTGACACCGACAGAATCTTCACCGAAAGCCATCTGAATCTTTTGAATGGTTTCCAACTGGCTGTCTCTAACAGTTTCTGAAAAAAATTTCATGGAGCAAAGCGGCAGTCACTCTGCCATTTCTCTGACAATAAAAATCAGACGAGGGGGTGGACCAGTGCTCAGTCAAAGCCTGCCCACAGGTGAATGACACAACTGACAGGTGTGGAAAAAACTCACGCATGCGCACGAAGGTTCAAGCTTGGCTGATGCAATCACACATGATTCAAATCCATATAGTTTTTAAAAAAATAAAAAGGTCCGTTACTTTTTGGACAGACCTCGTAAAATTTAGTTATTTGGACATAACAAGGGGCAGTATGCATTGCTGAAAAAACACAGCATTCCAAGAAAAACACTTGCTACCTACATTAAAATCTGGAGGTGGTTCCATTATGCTGTGTGGCTGTGTGCCAGTGCAGGAATTGGGAATCTTGTTAAAGTTGAGGGTCACATGGATTCCAGTCAATATCAGCAGATTCTTGAGAACAATTTTCATGAATCAGTGACAAAGTTGAAGTTGCCCCGGGGCTGGATCTATCAACATGACAACGACCCTAAACACTGCTCAAAATCTACTAAGACATTCATGCAGAGGAACAAGTACAATGTTCTGGAATGGCCATCTCAAGAAGAATGGTGCAAAATACCTTCAACCAGAATCCAGACTCTCATTGGAAGCTATAGGAAGCATTTAGAGGCTGTTATTTCTGCAAAAGGATGATCTACTAAATATTGATGTATTTTTTCTGTTGGGGTGCCCAAATTTATGCACCTGTGTAATTTTGTTTAAAGAATTATTGCACACTTTCTTTAAATCCTATAAACTGCATTTCACTTATCAAATATCACTCTGTTTGTCTGCTATATGATATATTTAACTGAAATTTCTGATCCAAACAACCAATGATTTCAGGGGTGCCCAAACTTTTGCATACAACTGTATAGACAAACAAACACATTCACACCCACACGGACAATTTAAGGTTTCAAATCCACCTAACCTGCATGTCTTGGATGTGGGAGGAAGCCGGAGCACCCAGAGGGAACCCACACAAACACAGGGAGAACATACAAACTACACACAGAAAGGCAACAGGTGGGAGTCGATCCCATGACCTTCTTGCTGTGAGGCAGCAGTGCTAACCACTAAGCGACTGTATTGCCATGCAACAATGTGAAAACTCATTCATTTTTGTGTTTTATGATGTGTCTAAAATTTGGAAAATAGGGGTGGGGTTACCATTTCATGGACAGACAACAATTAGAAAGCTTTCTCCAAACAAATTAAACTTATTTTGTATGCAGAATGATGTGGCAAAATTAAAATAATAGTAATAATAATAATAATAATAATAACAATAATGAAGCTTCTATCCCTATTTATATGGAAGCTATGGAAAAGTAACACATGTCTGAAAAGCAAGAATAAGCCATTTTTTATGAAAATGAAAGTGTTAGTTGCTAAATCACTTGTCACAGTCCCTGTATGCATTTGATGTTCTCAGAAACAAATTCAGCAACCCTAAAAACTATAGAATTGGCGACAAATTCATAAAATAGGTTGAATAGTTACTGACATATTTAACAGCAATTTAAGCCTGACAATGTTGGCCATTTTGAAAATATGCAAATTCGTACACCATGGGACTTTTTTATGCCAACATTGTGAATTCTAAAAAGTAATGACTCTAGGATGCTAAAAATTATTTTGGTATTTAGTTTTTTTTGGGTGGGGGGGGAGGTGCATGGGAAACCCTCTTAGCTGCTGGACTACACCTTCATAGTACACTAACGTGAACAAACTCAGAAGCCGCCCACCATTTTTGGAAAGGCACCATGTGGTAGCGATTTCACAGCAAGGCTCTAAAACCTGTCTCAGCTGCCAATTAACCTTCCAATCTGCTTTCTCTTAAATGGTTTAAGGTTAGGATTAGCAAAAGAGGAACCCAGCGGTCACACTAGCTTCAAATGACAGTGACCTGCCGCTGGCTTTGCTGCTTGATGGGCGCTCCCGGAGTGTTCACGCTAATATCTCCATAAGATGTCTTGTAAATAACTTCGGAGGTGTTATCTGTTTATAAAAACCAGTCTTTTTAGAGTTAGAAGTGTTTTTTCTTCGCTAACCTTTATAAAATATGAGAAACATATTAGATTTATGCAGAAATGCAGCTGTTTCTGATCATTATCCAGCATCTTGGAATATTTTGTTTGAGCAAACAACCAGCTGATATCATGCTGCCTTCACTCAGATTAGAAGTCGCCACATCACTCAGTATTTGAATAAAATAGGCTTCTTGTCTATTTTGGCCCTGCCACTCTGATTGAAAATGAATGTCAAGTCATCACTTTGCCTCTACAGTATAACTAACTGTCGTGTGTGGCTAATATGACCGTAGGGTTATGAGTTTGATTTTCCTGAAATGGATAAAAAGTTGCACACTTCCTGGTGTGTTATGCAGTTACAAAATTCCAATATTCCCAAATCCAATTCTGGCAGATTTCACATTTGCATAGTGTGCAGGACACATGCACACATACAGACGCCTGCACATTAGTCAAGGTGGCGCAAATGTGCAGCATTACTGTAGCGAAAATGGGCCTCCAGCTGATACACATCAGTGTTATTTTTTATCACATCTTCAGCATTTTGCTCACTGTCTTTTCACCCTCACCTGACAAAGAACCTTAATACTGATATTTATTCCTGATTCTAGATATTGATAAAGTTCCTGACTGCCAAACATGTATATAATAGAAATTATATGAGAAGAAATATGATGAATAAAAGCAAACCGAGAGTTTGCACAGTCTGGATATTGGCCAACGTGTTCAGGTCTACGTTCATGTTTGTAAAAGTGCCTCATTTTAAGGGTGTAATGGCTGTCTGTCTTTTGGTCAGAGGTTCAGTTAGTTCCATTGAGTCCAAACGTAAACTTTCTTCATACAAACATTTTGTAAATCTCATCCAAAATCAGGTTCTTTTTACAATCTCAACAAAGCTTTACAGGACAATTGGAGAGTTTAAATGCAAATAAATAAATAAAAACTCTGATAGGGAAACGTGCAATTGAAAATATGAATTCATAGCAAAACACAAAGCACAAATTTATAGAACCGTTTAATGTTTTGCACGCTGATTGTGACCTAAGCAGCCAAGTGCATGGTTGCCTTAACTGATCATTTATGGTACTGGACTTAGTATTTTGTATTAAAACATTTAAACAGTGTGTAAAAATGTTTTTGGACCTTTTAATGAAATGGGTTTTAATAGAGAAGCTATTTTTCATCTTTACAGTAGGAGTAATATATTTCTACTAATATCAGCAACATGTTGGTCATCAGTGTCCCGCAGGAGCTTATACTCAAGGTTCTTGAAATGGTGCAATATCTCCACCTGATGGACATTTACCATTAATGTAGGTATCATGATTTTTTTGTATTACTTCCACAAAGTTCAGTGGCAAGTTCTCACACTGGACAGTTTTTAAATTCTGAGTATTACAAAATTAACCCTCTGGGGTCCGAGGGTATTTTTTGGACAGTTCACTCACCTGGCATAAATGTTTTATTATTGCAGTTAACAGCTCTCCCTGCATCCCACAAACAAGTTTTATGTCTGTTTTTTTTTTTTTTTTTTTTTTGCAGGACAACCTGTGCTTTCAGAATATATATGTTTTTGTTGTGTTTAATAAGTGTAATAAAGGTTTACAATCAGAAATAAGAAAGGAAAAAATAAAGCGAAAAATAATTTTCCACACATTTATTCAAAACACACAGCAAACTATAATAAACAACTGTTTTGACACTTTTTAAAGGTCATTTGAGGTCTTGTGTGAAAGAATGTACAACAAAAAGGTTCAAATAATAAACACAAATGCACATTTTGAACAATATATACAAAATGGTCTATGCGTTTTATTATTTTGACATGGTAAACAGTGCTTTACGCTGAGAAAGCAACAGAGTTATCCAATAACATTCACATGCAAACTAGTGGAGCAATCCTGATAGTTACACACTCTTTGTTTGAGCACGTGAGTTTGTCATCAGAGGCTCTCCGTCTGCTCCATCTGCTTTCACTCTCACTGTGCATAATGGTGCAGGGTGCATTGGAATAGTATGTACTCACTGGAGCACCCAGGGGCCTATTCAAACAGACCAACTAGTAACATATCACTTTTGAAAACGATCTTTGGCTTTTCACGTGAGGTAAATCTGCCCTACGATTGGATTTTGGAAAACCATGTGACGGTGAACCAATTCCAATTGGACACTCACATTGCGCACATCATGACACAGCTCCTATGAGGAGTACAAAGATGGCCAATGGCTGGCTCGAAAGTCTGCGGAGTTAACTTTTCAGCAAAAAAATTAAGTTTCTATTTCATATCATTAAAAAAGTTATTTATAATTTAGTAAAGCTTGTTCTTAGCCATCGTATATGACAGCGTCAGCCCCAGAGGGTTGATAAAAATGATGTATTTAAAATATTTGTTGAAATAAAGTAGAGTGCAAATGTTTTGACCAAATGAGTTAATTTCTTCTTTAAGGTTTAACTCATCAAATGTGTCAGCAGCTGTGGAGGAGGAAAACATTATCACCTTTCACAAATCTGTATTATGAAACAGCTGGACATTATTGTACTACAATGGTAGAAAATCTGAACATAAATTTTGTATCAGCGTAAACGTTGGTGCAAAACAAACGTTTTCCTTCCAAGTCTAAAAAATTACATTTTACTCCATTTTCAACCACTGTAAACCAAAAATACCTCAAAACTTACATGGTCGTTGAAGTAAAAAAGTGGCCAAATGACTTGGAGGAAATTGTTGTGTGGGCCGCCAGAAGCGGAGGTACTGCTGGCCCACCACCAGAGGGCGCCCTGCCTGAAGTGCGGGCTTCAGGCACGAGAGGGCGCTGCCGCCACGGACACAACCGGAGTGACAGCTGTCACACATCAACTCATGACAGCTGTCACCCGTCATTTTATCACTCCATAAAAGCCGGATGTCATCTCCACCTCGCTGCCGATATATCATCTACCTGGGAAGGTAATTCTCTGCTGTACTGAAAACTGTGTCATAGTCTGAACTCTTTTTGCAGCCGCTTTCCTGTTGTGTGCCTCATCTGCTGGATTGGCGTTTGGTGTGAACAGCGACGGCTTCGCTTCACACCCAAACCAGATAAGTGGTTAACAGGAGCTGCACGAGTGTGTGATTAGAGGTGGAGGTGACTTCCCACCTTCTGACTGTTTTTGTTACTGGGTGTGCACACACCCACATCTCACTATTTGTGCTCCTCGCCAGCGGTACCAGATCCGACAGTCGGGGACGGTGATCACCTTGGAATTCGGGACTTGGCGGCTCCAGTATTCACCAGGTTCGGTGGCAGCGGAAATCGTGTGGTTCCGGCTCTTCTCAGGACAGACGTCTTCTATCCTCGAGCCTGCCCACACGTCACCTTTGTGTATTGACTGCTATCAGATTCTGAGATTGTCTGTATAGTCGTTGTGCACATTCACAACATTAAATTGTTACCTTTTGGCTCATCTATTGACCGTTCATTTGCGCCCCCTGTTGTGGGTCCGTGTCACTACACTTTCCCCAACAGAAATGTGAAAAAGCTTTTTCTCATTTGGTGAACAGATTGTGAAACTCAGCAATAACACTTAAAGAGCAGTGACTAATGGGAAAAAATAATCAGTCAGAAGTCCTTAAATGCCAGAAATCACATGTGAACTGTGCTGTTTGGATTTGCTTGGATGAACTATGATAGGCTCAAGGGGTGCAACACGTGATGAGAAAAGGTTAACGGTGGACCAGTTGTAAGAATTCAAAACCTGAGGAAAGCGTGTCAGTGTAAAAAAAAAGAAAGAAAATTACTTCCTGCAGTCCAAGAAAACGCTAACAGGAGCTTGGTGGGACTTTGTGATGTCACTGTTGGCTGAAAAGTAAGTGTTGCATCACCACAGAGGCTGAAAACAGATGATTACATCACAATGGGCTACAGATGTGCAATGCATGATGGGGAAAAAAACAATGTCAAAAACAGTCAATGTGAAATCAAAGCAAGTGTAAACAATCCGGAGCGTGTCTATTGACTGGACACCGTCAGCTGCAGGAAAACTAGAGAATGTTTTCCAGTTATTGGTCTTGCATCAGTATAAACACTGACTCACCAACTTCAGTCCATTTCACTGAGAGTTTGCTCTTCACCATTTGGATGTTTTGAGCCACCGGTCATCATATGTAGAATATGGATGATCAGGTGCAACATAATCAGTTTTTTTTTTATTTTTTTGTCCGAGTCATTTAATAATGAGCATCTGCCGATACCGAGTCCTAATCTGATACTCGTATTTTCCTCAGTATTTCACTTGTACAGAGCAGAATGCACATTAAAGTGTTTGCCATTTTAACAGGTCTGTCATGCATTGAGAGAGAGAGAGAGAAAAAAAAGATCTTCAGTCCAAGCTGCTTCTTAAGGCCCCCTTCATACATTATACGAAGTTGGACGAAAGAAACTGAAGCCGGCTGAAAAAGAACGAAAAAAAAAAACACCGTAGTGGTGTCCGAATCCATTGTAAGCAGAAGATCACTCACCACTTTAGTGAGAGCCGTCTCTGTGGAATATTTTCTAAAAGCAGACTGCAGTGGCTCAAAAAGATTATTCTCTGTAAGGTGGTCCACAAGCTGCCATGAAAACTACTTTTTCCAGAATTTTAGAGCAAAATGATACATTTGATATCGGCCTATAGTTTTTCAATACACTAGGGTGAAGATTAGATTTCATAAGTAAAGGTTTAATCACTGCAGATTTGAAACATTTAGGAACACATCCAGAGATTAATGAGAGATTAATAATTTTTGGCACAGTCAGCCAAAGAGTGAGCCACAGATCCTTAAACAGGTTTGTTGGTATAGGATCAAATAAGCAGGTTGTGCTTTTTGTAGACGTTACGAGTTTTGTCAGCACGCCTAGTGAGATACTATCAAATTCTGTAAATCTAGGTAATACCTCAGTAATGGCACCCACCTTAATAGCAGGGTGTAGTGGCTGGGTTAAGGCATGCTGGGATATGTTTAACCTAATATTGTCTATTTTCTTCTCGAAATAATCAAAGAAATCTTGTGCTGTAAAAGGAGAGTGACTTATAGATGGTTGTCCATGAATAAGTGTTGCCACCGTGTCGAATAAGAACTTTGAGTTATGCTTGTTTTGTTGATCAAATCAGAGTAATAGGTCCATTTTGTAGACAGTACTGTATGCTTATAGTCTAAGATAGCTAGATACAGTAGTGTTCGGAATAATAGTAGTGCTATGTGACTAAAAAGATTAATCCAGGTTTTGAGTATATTTCTTATTGTTACATGGGAAACAAGGTACCAGGAGATTCAGTAGATTCTCACAAATCCAACAAGACCAAGCATTCATGATATGCACACTCTTAAGGCTATGAAATTGGGCTATTAGTAAAAAACAAAAGTAGAAAAGGGGGTGTTCACAATAATAGTAGCATTTGCTGTTGACAAACTAAAACAAACTATTATGTTCAAACTGCTTTTTTAGCAATCCTGTGAATCACTAAACTAGTATTTAGTTGTATAACCACAGGCTCTTGTTTACAACAGTGCATGTAACATTTTGTTTCAAGACCCCAGCGCTGTCTTAGCTGACTCAGCTCATTCAGTGTAGTGAAGTGGGCAAACAAGAAAAAGAAAATTAGCTGGAAAAGTGCTCCATCTGAGGGACTGCATGGTCCAATGCCAGCACACTTTGAGCAAAGCGGTACAGTGGCAGGCGTGTGCACATGCAGCGTTATGCATACACAGTCAACACACACAGTTGAGTGATAATTGCAGCCCCACACATGTTCGCAGAGCGCACATGTTGTGAGGAACACAGCGCTCCAGTTTGTGTTTGCCATCCAGACATTTGGAGATTGGGCAGTCTGCAGCGCCTTTTATGGCCATCTGACAGCAGTCTGTGTCGTCTACATACACTCTGGATGTGATCTGACAGGTGCGGATGAGGCAGTCTGTCTGCACTCCGACACTACTGGCCACGCCTCTTTTCCTCCCGACTGCGTCGGATTATCACAATATTTGCGGTGTCGGGCATGCTTCCGGCAAATTCTTGCTATGTGTGACCGGGGCATTAAAATGTACACCAAAGCAGCAAGCACCGATACAGTACTTATAAAGTGAAGCATAGGAATGCACATGCATTTATTTATGGCTCTGGTTTAATTGGGTTTAATTTAACCAGTAAATTAAAAAAAGCCTTTTTCTGGCCAAAACTGATGGGATCTGATCACATGGGAAAATCCCTAAGCATTTGCATGTTTGACCATTTTTTGTGGTCCTTGTTTTATTTTTTGCTTGTTTGTTTTTTTGCATTGTTATTTTGTATTTTTGTTTTGTCTGTTCACAGTAGATGGCCCCCCAATGAGTCTGGTCTGCTTGAGGTTTCTTTCTGGAATCAAAAACACCTGAGGGAGTTTTCTGTAGTGAGCAATTGTCTTACTCAGGGTGTGTAAGGTTAGATCTCAGTTCTGTGAAGCACCTTGGAGCAATTTATGTTGTGTTTTGGTGCTGTTTAAATAAACTGAAAATACATGAAGCAATATTAGCGGGTAAAAAGAAGCCAGATGTTGTTTATTAATTGTGAAAAGTGGAGGGCATGTCTCATGATGACTCATGACTTATGGTGTTGTCAAAATGGCTATTATAGCAGTTTTAAAAAAGACATAAATACATACAGTTGTATGTAAAGGTTTGGGCACCTCTGATGATTTCCATGATTTTCCTTTATAAAATTACTGGTTGTTTGGATCAGCAATTTCAGTTAAATATACAATCCCAATTCCAATGAAGTTGGGACGTTGTGTAAAATGTAAATAAAAAATAAAATGTAAATAAAACAACCTATATTCAATTTAATACACCACAAAGACAAGATATTTAGTGTTCAAACTGATAAACTATTGTTTTTGTGCAAATATTTGCTCATTTTGAAATGGATGCCTGTAACACATCATGATGGAACCACCTCCAAATTTTACTGTAGGTAGCAAGTGTTTTCTTGGAATTCTGTGTTCTTTTTCAGCCACACATACTGCGCCTTGTTACGTTCAAATAACTCAATTTTAGTTTCATCAGTCCACAGCACCTTATTCCAAAATGAAGCTGGCTTGTCCAAATGTGCTTTAGCATACCTCAAGCCACTCTGTTTGTAGTGTGTATGCAGAAAAGGCTTCCTCTGCATTACAGCATCATACAGCATCTCTTTGTGTAAAGCGCACGGTATAGTTGAATGATGCACACAGACAATGTCTTCAGCAAAATCATGTTGTAGGTCTTTGGAGCAGGTCTGTGGGTTGACTACGACTGTTCTCACCATCCTTCACTTCAGCTTATCTGACATTTTTCTTGGCCTGCCACTTCGGGCCTTAACTAGTACTGTGCCTGCTGTCTTCCATTTCCTCACTATATTCCTCACAGTGGAAACTGACAGCTGAAATCTCTGAGATAGCTTTTAGTATCCTTCCCCTAAACCATGATGTTGAACAATCTTTGTTTTCATTTGAGAGTTGTTTAGAGGCTCCCATGTTGCCACTCATTAGAAGAGATGCAAAGAGGGAAAACATTTGCAAATGGCCACCTTAAATACCCTTTCCCATGATTGGATTCACCTGTATAAGGAGGTCAAGGGTCAATAAGCTTACCAAACCAATTTTTTATCCAATAATTAGTGCTAAATGTATTCAAATCAATAAAATTACAAGGGTGCCCAAATTATGCAGCTGCCTAATTTTGTTTAAGTAATTATTGCACACATCCTGTAAATACTAGAAACTTCATTTCACTTTTTAAATATCAGTGTGCGCATCTGCTATATGATATATTTAACTGAAATTTCTGATCCAGACAACAAATAATTTAGTAAAGGAAATCAAGAAAATTATCAGGGGTGCCCAAACTTTTGCATACAACTGTATCTGCAATAAGTCACTTTTGCTCCAACTTTTCCACCAATTGTCCACATTATAAACAAGCATTTATTTATTTGCGTCATTCTTCTTTTTACTCTGGTGTAGATTCTCCATCAGTACAAACTGTATTAGAAATAACAGCTAACAGTCAGCCTAATATTTTGGCAAATTATTCTTATTAAAGAAAACTGCTGGTGTAAAATGGGAACGCAGGACAAGTGACACTCAAAGCCATTTGGCTGCAAATTCGGATGTGGGGGTGCTGTTTCTATTTACACTGTGAAGTTGTACAACCTGCTTTTCAAACTGAAAATAATACTAGAAATTTAAAATACAGCATCCACACAGCAAGTTTTTCTTACTTTTTCTCCTCACATCTTTTATTTATATTCTGATGCAATTCACACACCACAGAGGTTCAGAGTTCTTTATTTAAAATGAGACATTGCACAGCATCAAACATCTCACCATCTGGTGGCCACAGCGGTCCTCACATCTTCTGGTAATAACAGATGACTGGTGGTAGACATTTGACAGAAAGTAAGTCACTGTCCTGAAGTCAATGATGTAAAACCTTTCTGAGAGGTGACTGTGCAGATCTTCTGGCATGATATCTGTTCTGAGATGCCGTGACTCCTCCCACTTGGTGATGGTACCCATTTCCACCTGGATGAACAGACAGTTCTCGATACTGCATATTTTCCGAGGTTCACCGACAAATATATTACTGGCTCCTGCTTCTTTGTAACCCATAGTAAATTCAGAAAGCACAAACAAAGTAATGCAGCACAGCATAAGTTCTACCAGAGGATTCAGATTTTTAAGTGGTCCCCCAGAATGGGTTAATAACATCAGCTTAATCTCTAAACGAAGCAGGTGT
Organism: Thalassophryne amazonica; assembly: GCF_902500255.1. Classification (NCBI taxonomy): domain Eukaryota; kingdom Metazoa; phylum Chordata; class Actinopteri; order Batrachoidiformes; family Batrachoididae; genus Thalassophryne; species Thalassophryne amazonica. The sequence continues at coordinate 13,173,957 of NC_047108.1, forward strand.
TTCCATTAGGTGTCTGATGTCAATTAATAGGAGCAGTGCACATTCCTTGAAACATCAGTTTTCTCCTTCACCTCTCTCTGTTTACAGATCACTGACAAATTATCCCCTCCTCCACCCCACCACTACCATTTTGTAGCCGTCCTCTGCCCGTTCCTACGCCCCTGCCATTTCCTCAGCAGGACTCATGATCATCTCAAGTCTACTCTCTGCCATGAAGGGGACCTGCACCAAATCGATTTCACCATAGACTATAGCATTCTGTGTTTTAACCTTGTGCATTACAATTAGCACATTTAAACTCTCCTCCTGAGTCCTTCTGGCAGAAATGAATGAACACACCCTGAAACACAACTGCATCCCACTGATTTACTCCTCTCGTGTTCGCACACAGCAGCCATGTAGAAATATTTTCACACTCGACCATGACGAATGACTTGGAGATAATGCATGTGAAAGTAACAGTAAAGACACTGAAAATAATGACAAAATAAAGCACATTATCCAGGCATGGCTGTATTAATGTGACTGGGAAGTGTTTTAATGCGCAAACAAAAAAAAAAACAGAAGTTGACAGCACAATGTATTCTTGGTTGATTTTCCTCTATGCGGTGGGGAGAATTCACGTAAAGTGTCCTTTCCCACAATGCGCGCATGCCACACAAACGCACACTCCAAGTGATTGTTCCAAGCTGGATGGGCTGATTGTGGAACAGTTTCAGTGAGGATTTTGAAAAATGGATTGCTTGTTTGTGTGTGTTTCAGTGGTGTAACTCATACCAGAGAATACTCATTAAATCAAATTCAAATCAAGTTTTATTTATATAGCGCCAAATCACAACAAACAGTTGCCCCAAGGTGCCTTATATTGTAAGGCAAGGCAATACAATAATTACAGAAAAACCCCAACGGTCAAACGACCCCCTGTAAGCAAGCACTTGGCAACAAAACTCCCTTTTAACAGGAAGAAACCTCCAGCAAACCAGGTTCAGGAGGGGCAGTCTTCTGCTGGGACTGGTTGGGGCTGAGGAGAGAACCAGGAAAAAGACAAGCTGTGAAGGGGAGCAGAGATCAATCACTAATGATTAATTGCAGAGTGGTGCATACAGAGCAAAAATATAAAGAAACACTCAGTGCATCATGGGATCCCCCAGCAGTCTAAGTCTATAGCAGCATAACTAAAGGATGGTTCAGGGTCACCTGATCCAGCCCTAACTATAAGCTTTAGCAAAAAGGAAAGTTTTAAGCCTTATTTTAAAAGTAGAGAGGGTGTCTGTCTCCCTGATCTGAATTGGGAGCTGGTTCCACAGGAGAGGAGCCTGAAAGCTGAAGGCTCTGCCTCCCATTCTACTCTTACAAACCCTAGGAACTACAAGTAAGCCTGCAGTCTGAGAGCGAAGCGCTCTATTGGGGTATATGGTACTATGAGGTCCCTAAGATAAGATGGGACGTGATTATTCAATTAACAGGAAGCCAGTGAAGAGAGGCCAATATGGGTGAGATATGCTCTCTCCTTCTAGTCCCTGTTAGCACTCTAGCTACAGCATTTTGAATTAACTGAAGGCTTTTCAGGGAACTTTTAGGACAACCTGATAATAATGAATTACAATAGTCCAGCCTAGAGGAAATAAATGCATGAATTAGTTTTTCAGCATCACTCTGAGACAAGACCTTTCTAATTTTAGAGATATTGCGCAAATGCAAAAAAGCAGTCCTACATATTTGTTTAATATGCACATTGAATGACATATCCTGATCAAAAATGACTCCAAGATTTCTCACAGTATTACTACAGGTCAGGGTAATGCCATCCAGAGTAAGGATCTGGTTAGACACCATGTTTCAAAGATTTGTGGGGCCAAGTACAATAACTTCAGTTTTCTGAGTTTAAAAGCAGGAAATTAGAGGTCATCCATGTCTTTATGTCTCTAAGACAATCCTGCAGTTTAGCTAATTGGTGTGTATCCTCTGGCTTCATGGATAGATAAAGCTGGGTATCATCTGCGTAACAATGAAAATTTAAGCAATGCCATCTAATAATACTGCCTAAGGGAAACATGTATAAAGTGAATAAAATTGGTCCTAGCACAGAACCTTGTGGGACTCCATAATTAACCTACCCCTGGCAATAATTATGGAATCACCGGCCTCGGAGGATGTTCATTCAGTTGTTTAATTTTGGAGAAAAAAAGCAGATCACAGACATGACACAAAATTAAAATCATTTCAAATGGCAACTTTCTGGCTTTAAGAAACACTATAAGAAATCAGAAAAAAAATTGTGGCAGTCAGTAACGGTTACTTTTTTAGACCAAGCAGAGGGAAAAAATAGGACTCACTCAATTCTGAGGAATAAATTATGGAATCACCCTGTAAATTTTCATCTCCAAAACTAACACCTGCATCAAATCAGATCTGCTCATTAGTCTGCATCTAAAAAAGTGATCACACCTTGGCGAGCTGTTGCACAAAGTGGACTGACATGATTCATGGCTCCAACACGAGAGATGTCAATTGAAACAAAGGAGAGGATTATCAAACTCTTAAAAGAGGGTAAAAGAGGGTAAATCATCACGCAATGTTGCAAAAGATGTTGGTTGTTCACAGTCAGCTGTGTCTAAACTCTGGACAAATACAAACAACATGGGAAGGTGTTAAAGGCAAACATACTGGTAGACCAAGGAAGACATCAAAACGTCAAGACAGAAAACTTAAAGCAATATGTCTCAAAAATCGAAAATGCACAACAAAACAAATGAGGAAATAATGGGAGGAAACTGGAGTCAACGTCTGTGACCGAACTGTAAGAAACTGCCTAAAGGAAATGGGATTTACATACAGAAAAGCTAAACGAAAGCCATCATTAACACCTAAACAGAAAAAACAAGGTTACAATGTGCTAAGGAAAAGCAATCGTGGACTGTGGATGACTGGATAAAAGTCATATTCAGCGATGAATCTCGAATGTGATGATGCTGGAACTTTTGTTTGGTGCCGTTCCAATGAGATTTATAAAGATGACTGCCTGAAGAGAACATGTAAATTTCCACAGTCATTGATGATATGGGGCTGCATGTCAGGTAAAGGCACTGGGGAGATGGCTGTCATTACATCATCAATAAATGCACAAGTTTACGTTGATATTTTGGACACTTTTCTATCCCATCATTGAAAGGATGTTTGGGGATGATGAAATCATTTTTCAAGATGATAATGCATCTTGCCATAGAGCAAAAACTATGAAAACATTCCTTGCAAAAAGACACATAGGGTCAATGTCATGGCCTGCAAATACTCCGGAATCTTAATCCAATTGAAAATCTTGGTGGAAGTTGAACGAAAATGGTCCATGACAAGGCTCCAACCTGCAAAGCCGATCTGGCAACAGCAGTCAGAGGAAAGTTGGAGCCAGATTGATGAAGAGTACGTTTGTCACTCATTAAGTCCCTGCCTCAGAGACTGCAAGCTCTTATAAAAGCCAGAGGTGGTGCAACAAAATACTAGTGATGTGTTGGAGCGTTCTTTTGTTTTTCATGATTCCATAATTTTTTCCTCAGAAATTGAGTGATTCCATATTTTTTTCCCTCTGCTTGGTCTAAAAAAGTAACCGTTACTGACTGCCACCATTGTTTTTTCCTGATTTCTTATAGTGTTTCTTAAGCCAAAGAGTTGCCATTTGAAATGACTTTAGTTTTGGTCATGTCTGTGATCGCGTGTTTTCTAACAAAATTAAACAAAACTGAATAGAACATCCTCCGAGGCCGGGTGATTCCATAATTTTGCCAGGGGTTGTAGACATGTTGATGGTTTGAAGGAAGTAACTAATGAAAATAACTCAGACAGAACAATCGGAGAGAAAGAGTCTAACCAAATACCGGCATCACTGAAAGCAGCCAAGATAATGATACGTCTTTGGGATGGTTATGAGTAATTTTCTCTAATAGTTAAAATTTTATTAGCAAAGAAAGTCATGAAGTCATTACTAGTTAAAGTTAAAGGAATACTCTCGGCTCAATAGAGCTCTGACTCTTCGTCAGCCTGGCTACAGTGCTGAAAAGAAACCTGGGGTTGTTCTTATTTTCTTCAATTAGTGATGAGTAGTAAGATGTCCTAGCTTTACGGATGGCTTTTTTTTTTAGAGCAACAGACTCTTTTTCCAGGCTAAGTGAAGATCTTCTAAATTAGTGAGACGCCATTTCCTCTCCAACTTACGGGTTATCTGCTTTAAGCTGCAAGTTTGTGAGTTATACCACGGAGTCAGGCACTTCTGTTTTAAAGCTCTCTTTTCAGAGGAGCTACAGCATCCAAAGTTTCTTCAATGAGGATGTAAAACTATTGATGAGATACTCTATCTCACTTACAGAGTTTAGGTAGCTACTCTGCACTGTGTTGGTATATGGCATTCGAGAACATAAAGAAGGAATCATATCCTTAAACCTAGTTACAGCGCTTTCTGAAAGACGTCTAGTGTAATGAAACTTATCCCCACTGCTGGGTAGTCCATCAGAGTAAATGTAAATGTTATTAAGAAATGATCAGACAGAAGGGAGTTTTCAGGGAATACTGTTAAGTCTTCAATTTCCATACCATAAGTCAGAACAAGATCTAAGATATGATTAAAGTGGTGGGTGGACTCATTTACATTTTGAACAAAGCCAATTGAGTCTAATAATAGATTAAATGCAGTGTTGAGGCTGTCATTCTCAGCATCTGTGTGGATGTTAAAATCGCCCACTATATTATCTTATCTGAGCTAAGCACTAAGTCAGACAAAAGGTCTGAAAATTCACAGAGAAACTCACAGTAACGACCAGGTGGACGATAGATAATAACAAATAAAACTGGTTTTTGGGACATCCAACTTGGATGGACAAGACTAAGAGTCAAGCTTTCAAATGAATTAAAGCTCTGTCTGGGTTTTTGATTAATTAATAAGCTGGAATGGAAGATTGCTGCTAATCCTCCGCCTCGACCCGTGCTATGAGCATTCTGGCAGTTAGTGTGACTCGGGGGTATTGACTCATTTAAACTAACATATCATCCTGCTGTAATCAGGTTTCTGTAAGGCAGAATAAATCAATATGTTGATCAATTATTATATCATTACTAACAGGGACTTAGAAGAGAGAGACCTAATGTTTAATAGACCACATTCAACTGTTTTAGTCTGTGGTGCAGTTGAAGGTGCTATATACTTTTTCTTTTTGAATTTTTATGCTTAAAGATTTTACTGGTTATTGGTGGTCTGGGAGCAGGCACCGTCTCTACGGGAGGGGTAATGAGGGGATGGCAGGGGGAGAGAAGCTGCAGAGAAGTGTGTAAGACTACAACTCTGCTTCCTGGTCCCAACCCTGCATAGTCACGGTTTGGAGGATTTAAGAAAATTGGCCAGATTTCTAGAAATGAGAGCTGCTCCATCCAAAGTGGGATGGATGCCGTCTCTCCTAACAAGACCAGGTTTTCCCCAGAAGCTTTGCCAATTATCTATGAAGCCCACCTCATTTTTTGGACACCACCAGATAGCCCGCAATTCAGGGAGATCATGCGGCTAAACATGTCACTCCCGGTCTGATTGGGGAGGGGCCCAGAGAAAACTACAGAGTCCGACATTGTTTTTGCAAAGTTACACACCGATTCAATGTTAATTTTAGTGAGCTCCGATTGGCGTAACCGGGTGTCATTACTGCTGACGTGAATTACAATCTTACCAAATTTACGCTTAGCCTTAGCCAGCAGTTTCAAATTTCCTTCAATGTCGCCTGCTCTGGCCCCCGGAAGACAATTGACTATGGTTGCTGGTGTCGCTAACTTCACATTTCTCAAAACAGAGTCGCCAATAACCAGAGTTTGATCTTCGGCGGGTGTCGCTGAGTGGGGAAAAATGGTTAGAAATGTGAATGGGTTGGCAGTGTACTCGGGCTTCTGTTTAGGGCTACGCTTCCTCCTCACAGTCACCCAGTCGGCCTGCTTTCCCGGCTGCTCGGGATCTGCTGGAAGGGAATTAACGGCGGCTAAGCTACCTTTGTCCGCACCGACTACAGGGGCCTGGCTAGCTGTAGAATTTTCCACGGTGCGGAGCCGAGTCTCCAATTCGCCCAGCCTGGCCTCCAAAGCTACGAATAAGCTACACTTATTACAAGTACCATTACTGCTAAAGGAGGCCGAGGAATAACTAAACATTTCACACCAGAGCAGAAAAAGTGCGGGAGAGACAGTAGAAGCCGCCATGTTAATCGGCTAAGAGCTAGTAGCTGCGCTAAGCTAGCGGATTCCTAAAAACACACAAAGTGAATAATGTGTAAATAATTTAGAGGGATGCAGCAGAGGAGTGCTTTAGTTAAGGCACGTGAAGATTACACTGTGAACAAATCATTATCTAGTTAACTAGATCAATCTAACTGCCGCAGATTAAACAGCTAACAGATACAGCAAAACACCGATATGCTCCGGAACAGGAAGTGATACAATACCGCAGTGAGAGCTGTGGAGCCGAAGTGAGCCAATACCGCATTAAAATACAGTTGGCAGAATTTTTTTAATTTTTTTTTACATTTTTACCTCCACCAAGGAGGTTATGTTTTCGGTCGCTTCCGTTTGTTTGTTTGTTGGTTGGTTGGTTTGTTAGCAGGATTACTCAAAAATCCTCAACAGATTTCAATGAAATTTTTACCAGGGGTGTATCTTGGCCTAACTTAGAAGTCATTAAATTGTGGTACTGATCTGGAACACGATCCGGATCCAGTAAGTTTTTTAAGGATTCTTTATCATTGCAGGATAGGGCCAATTTCAATATTTTGCATCTACGTCTTGAAGACGGGTCACAAAAGCTGAGGCAAAATTAATTTACGACACAACAATAATTTAGCATTTGTTCTTATCCTCATTGAATAAACTTATTAGAAAATTTAAAAACTTGTGTAGTTCATGCAGTTTCTCTTCATAAATACATTTGCTGAAGATGTAAGGGTTTTTAACCACTGAATCTGAAACATGATGGTAGATGCGTGAAACGACGTGGAATAAGTCTCTTTGCCAAAGGGTATTCCGTGTGACGTCAGTGACCCTAAGGCCTTGGCGGAGGTTTGCGCTCTCCGAGTGTTTCTAGTTTGTCCATATTTCAGAAAATATGAATGATAACACAAAAACCTTTTTCATCACTCATGGTTATGGGTTGTGTGAACCCATTTAGTGTCAAACAACGTGTTTACTTTTTAATCATAATGACAACAGAACTACCCTAAATGAACCCGATCAAAAGTTTACATACCCTGGTAATTTTGTCTAATAACATGCACACAAGTACACACAGACGAGTTTGAATGGATACTAAAGGTAACTGCCCTCACCTGAGATCTATTGGCTTGTAATCAGTGTGTGTGTGGGTGTGTGTGTGTGTGTGGGTGTGTGTGTGTGTGTGTGTGTGTATAAAAGGTCAGTGAGTTTGTGGGCTCCTAACAGACCCTTGCATTGGTCATACCAGTGCTGCACTGACGTTTTTTGTCTGAGTCATAGGGAAAGCAAAAAGAATTGTCAAAGAAAAGTTCATTGAACTGTATAAAACAGGAAAGGGATATAAAGGGATTATTAAGGATTGTTAAAGTGGTCTCTGAACACAATTGACACTATTTTTTCTACAAGACATTCGGGATTGGAGGACCCAACCTGTCCTGCCGGGACGCATGTGATGGGCTACGTGATGGACTCGTGGAGGAGATGACAGGTCATGTGCCTTTACACGCTGTCTGTGAGGACGTCGAAGATGTGTATCTTTTTGGCTTGGGAGTGACCGGCTTCTGCTGTGTGGCGCGGGCATAGCGCTGGTTTACTCGAAAATTTAAAAAGTGGAGGCTGTTTTGATTGGGCCGTCCAGATTGCCCCACTTGATTGATTCAATTGGAAGGACAGTGACTGCTCAGTCGGCGGGTGTTAACCACACGTTGGAAACCATCTCTGGGAGGATTGCAGTGCTGGAAAACCGCCTTGACCGTCAGTAAATGACCACATTTCCTTTCTACATTCAGATGCATTGAGAGCCACTTTCAGAACTGTGGAATCTTTCAGGCGTCTGCTAATCAGACATTCATTTGGCTTCCCCAAGACAGCTGCACTTCAAGGCCACTGCGATAAAAAACCTCCAAGAAGATTAAACACTCAAGCCTCGCTTCCCTGGTTTCCCCCTCCCTCAGCTTCTCCAGCTCTGACGTTGACTGTGAACAGTGGACTGCTCAGAGAACCCCCCTCCCTTCCAGGATTCAGTCATGGCCGTTGTTTAGCGCCAAAAAGGGGTGCTACCGGAGTGTTTTGATAAACTGGACTTTCAAATCTCGGCTGTCGTCCTGTGTTCTTGTTTGTCTGTGTGTTTACTGTTCTCTGTGCTGAGTTTTTTCCTCATTGTTGTGGCTTCTCGAAGGCAGCGACCTTGAGGGTTTTTTTTCTCTTCCTTACCTTGTGTGTGCTTTTTTATATGTGTTTACATACCAGGCCGGCTTATGTCTGTTACGTGTGTGTTGTTTGTCTTTGGGTCGGTCCTGGTTTGCTCAGCCCTGCTGTGACCTAAAGCGGGGATGTACATCTAGAGCTGGTCCCCGGGCGCCTTATGGCGACTTCTGCTCCTAACTGGCAATTAGGATGGGTTAAATGCAGTAGACACAATTCATTGTGCAGGGAACATGTTCCTTGTGCATATGACAATAAAATTCTTTGAATCCTTGAATCCTTGAAAAGATATCCAAGGTACTGAGAATGCCAATCAGCAGTGTTCATACTCTAATTAAGAAGTGGAAAATGAGGGATTCTGTTGCAACCAAACCACGATCAGACAGACCAACAGAAATTTCAGCAACTGCTGCCAGGAAAAATTTTCCGGATGCAAAGAAAAAACCCACAAATACTTCAGTTGAAATACAGGACTCTGAAAAAAGTGGGATCACTGTTTCAAGATGCACAATATGGATGCACTTGAAGAAAAATGGGCTGCATGGTCAGAAGAAAGCATTACTACGCAAATGTGTCCCACTTACACTGTGCCAAACAGCACAGAGAACAAAGTCATTTGGAGAGATAAGACCAAAATGTAACTTTTTGGCCACAACCATAAATGATACATTTGGAGAGGAGTCAACAAGTCCTATGATGAAAGGTACACCCTTCCTACTGTGAAGCATGGAGATGGATCGCTGATGTTTTGGGGAAGTGTGTCCTACAAAGGCACAGGGAACGTGGTCAAAAATGATGGCAGGATGAATGCAACGTTATCAGAAAATAGTGGAGGAAAATTTGCACTCATCATGCTGGAAGCTGTGCACTTTAGTCCCACAAACCAGAGGATATGATGATGATGATGATGATGATGATGATGACGATGATTTCGATTTCCTTTACCTGATGGACAACTTCAGCTTACGCATCGGCTGCTGCGCACACCAGTGGATTTGCCACTTCTGAAAACCAGCAAAGCAGAGAACCACTGAACAGCGGGTCGAAGTGCTGCTTCGTTGCTTCAAGCTTCAAGCAGACCCACTGCAGTCTGCAATCAACGTAGAGAAATAATCCTTTTCTTGATAAACACACTCAAAAACAGCGGCCACTCTGGTGTCCCGAGCTGTCCGTGGTGCATTCAATGTGCCTCGGAAAAAATTGGTGCAAGTAGGCAGCGAGTGATGCAACACGATTCAACCCGTCAATTGAATCGATGCACACTGAATGAATTGATGCACTTGCATCGCGCATGTTTGTATCTAGTTACTGATTCGTATCGATTAATGTCCACATGCATAGGCTTCACACAACCACTAACCACGAGTGAAAAAAAAGTTTTGTGTTATCATTCGTATTCTGTAAAAAAAAAAAAAAAGGGAAAAAAAAAATCAGAAATTCTGCCAAGTTATGTAAACCTTTGAGCAAAGCTGTAAGTCATTGCAGGTTAGTGAGGAGACAATTTGATCTTTGTTTAAATGTTTATCCCACAGCAGTAAAACGAGCCTTTAATCTGTTGAACCTTCAACAGTCGTCTGGTTACAGTTTGAGTGGAGGTTATGTGTTCAGTCTGAGGTGATTTATGTGATGGTGCATCCATGTTGTTTTTGCACATACAGTAAGTGACACATTCATTGACTGCAAGTGGAGGCATTCAACTACGAAAAAAAGTCCATTAAAATGAGAAGTAAATCAAGTGATGATATCATCTGAAATATGATTGTGTCAAAGTGAAAACTTAAAGCACAGACACGAACATGATTTAAAGCAAAATACATGTAATTTGTCCCATCAGTCTGCGTACCTCATGTGTGTCCACTAGGGGGCAGATTAGCACTGAGTCTTGTCAGTGACACTCGTCCTGTGCAGTGTCATGACTGTGGACAAACACACTTTCTCCTAAATGTTCTGCCATTTTTGTTTTGTTGTTGTTCCGTGCATGTATCTTTGCTGTGCTGCTGCCATGGTTACCATGACTGCTGTCATAACAGGTGCACATCAAACACTTAAAATGAACACAGGGCACATGTAAAGTCATGTGTGAGTTAAAAGTGAGCATGTTTTGTATGTAGACTTTTTTAGCTGCTGTGTCTACATGTGGACTTTTATCAATTAAGTGAAATGAAAGAATACATATGTAATAATTATATGGAAAGACAAAACCCTGGAAAAACTCATGACTTCAAAAGTCTGAAAATAGACGTAGCACAACATAGACATTACCTGGATGTAAATCTGGTTCTATATTACATGTGTAACCCGTGGCAAGTTTTTTTACCTCTACGCTGCTGCACGTTTGCACTGACTCTGGCTGTAGCAGAGAATTATATCTATTATTAATGAAATGCCACACACACGCTGACATGCGACCCTGCCAAAAAAAACAAAAAAAAAACAAATTTGATGCTGCATTTGGGTGATGGGTTCAAATTCCAACTAAAATAATGTAGCAGACACCAGAGCTTGATGATTATATTGTACATTAAAATGCAGACAAATTTCAGCCCAGAGGAAGCGGTGATTGACTTCCTTTATGATATATTATCCTCCCGCAAGAGATCAATTTTACACTCTAGGCTTCATCTAACACAGTCAAGTACAAGACCATTCACACCATTCCACCACATCATGGAACCACCCCGGGTCCTTTGCAGTGGCAACTTGGAACTAAAGGCGCTTGGAGTGGAACGGTACCCAGAAGTCACAGCTGAGTGTGCGCCACAGTTTGGACATCATGGTTCAGTACGATGGGGGAAACAAAGTTTTTTTTTCCGACTTGCTCCAGTGATGATGCTGAATTAGCATATTCAATGTATTAGAGAGCGAAAGATAGAGAGCAAATGCATCGCAGAATTTAGGATGGACTGTGGCAACAGGAGATCAATGAGTTTGAGTGAGCACTCACATAGTACCTTATAACTGCTGAACAACGGTGTTCCTCTTCCAATCCCCTATTCATAGCTCACCGGGAATCCAATGGTTTCCGATACCACTGATTTAAATGAAGCGGGTAGGTCCTCTCAATCTCCTGACAATCGTTAGTCTCATTCACATATCAATGACTGTGACCAACTCAGAGGTGTTCTGAAAGAATTTTGCACAGTGTCTTCTCAGTACAACTCCATGCATGATCCGTAACATACATACTGTGGTGGCTCAGAAGGAACACATGTCCTGTTTCACCCCTAAGAGAGGCCAGCAGACATGCAACCAACAGTGTCACTGTACAGCAGTGCAGAAATAAAAAAAAACTAATCTTAACAAGCTTTTCTCTGTGATTTCCAAAGACTTCACCAGTGAAATGATGCCTAAGAGAGAGAACAGTAGTAATTTGAGGAGAGAGGATCACATTCCGAGACTAATCAGGAATTTCAAGCCTTTGAGAAAGTGTGAGCTGCAGCAATTTTCTTATACTTTAGTAGGTCTAGTGCAGTGATTCCTGCATGAAGAGGTCTTGTAATCAGCCAAATATAACTGAAAGCAACAGCTAAACAAGCTTATGCAGATTTCTATGTTTAGCTAGGGTGTGTGCTTTTAAAGTGTATTTTTCTCTTACAGCGTGCTTTGTTGGACTGTGATTTACTTCTGTTGTTGGTAAAGTCAAAAGTTACAAACTTCTGATAAATGTGAGGTTTGTCAAAGTTTTCCCAATAAAGAAATGCTCAATTTGCATGAAATAAATGATACAATGACATAATTGTTGATTTCAAATTGAAGAGTTCTCATAGAAAGATTGTTTTAAAAGAATCGTCTTTATAAACATTCCACTGAGCAGTCTCTTTTTCTGCCTCGTCTCCATGCAAATGTTTTGTGTTGTATTTTTTTAGCCACATTATGTGACCTTTAGAGGCAGATTTCATTGAATTCTTTGTGTTAACTTTAACATCAGGCGAGGACAAAGTTTCTTCTCCGTGTGGTCCCCCTGATTGGAATCTTTAGTTACATTTCCCTTTGACCTTGTATTCCTTCTCCGTTACTCCTCCCGTGCGCTGAGATCCCGCGGCGTCCTGTTGCGTTCCCCTGAGCTCCTGCTACGCACTTTTCTGGCACTCTCCTGCGCTTGACGGTATTTCTCCAGCATGCTCTTGTGTTTCCGCCTCAGCTTGTCATTGCACCACATCCTCTCACAGTATTCCTCTACGTGCGGCAGGTTCGACGGTCCAATCAACTGCATGATGTCTTTGAACCAGGTGCGTGATTGGCCGATCTGTCCCATGGAGCTGCCCCTTATGAATGCACTACATGGCTGCCAGGACCTGTAGCTTCCTCCAGAACGGTCTTTGAAAGACTCAGAGACGGCACCGTTGTCACGTGTCAGGAGCTCACCCACTGCCTCCCCATGGAGGACTTCAAGTGTAATGCGGGCCAGGGTTTGTGTAAAGCCATGTTCTCTGGAGCAGCAGATGTACACACCCTCATCATGGCGGAAGATGCGTCGAAACAGGAGGCCCTGATCTGTAGACATCACACGCTCATCCAGCTTCACCTGACAGATGAACACATGAATAAACACCATATTATAAAACTATAACTCTTTATAAACTGTCAATGTTCTCTGCAGAGCAGAAAGATGGAGCAAGAGTTGGAACTTGTGGCATTCCCTCAGTGGTAGGGATGATTATCCCTTGATCGATTCCCGGATTGAATATCTCCATCCAGAATCGATCTAGAGACGCTTGTGCATGGGTTTGTTTCACGTGGGAATGTTATTGCATGTTGACAAACACACAGCACTTGACAGATCCTTAGCCTGGTCTGATGGCTGGGAAATCCCATACAATTGGGGTCTGAGGACCTGCTGCAGACGTCATCCACCTTCACACCCTTTGGGTTACAAACAACCACCTGCTCCGCCTCATCCGCTGGTGAAGACTTCTTGTTTCACCAAAGACCTATCAGCCATCTCATGTTCAGGATCCCTGTTCGGCCTTCATGCTAAGCATCCTGGCCAAGGGGCATGCAATGTCTCCAAAATAACGTCCCTATCCCAGCAGTCATATGGAGTGAGGCAGGGTAAACCCTAGACAGGACGCCAGTCTATCGCAGGGCCACATATAGACAAACACACACCTACGGTCAATTTAAAGTTTTCAGCTCACCTAATGTACATGTCTTTGGATATGGGAGAAAGCTGGAGCATGCAAACTCCACACATAAAGGACCAGGTGAGAACTGACAAAAATCAGCATTTACAGTCAAAATAATGTGCCATTAAATATGACAAACATAGTTATTCTTCTGCACATGGTAAGGGTGTATGTAAGGGTGTGTGTATACATACAAACATATTCATATGTTTTATATATGAGGCATCAATTTGCTCTCTCTCTGGATTTTGCTCTTGCTTGCCTCTACTGGTGGTTGGCTCTCACTGCGGTATTGTATCACTTCCTGTTCCGGAGCACAGCAGTGTTTTTCTGTATCTGTTAGCTGTTTAATCTGCGCAGTTAGATTGATCTAGTTATCTAGATTACGATTTGTTTCCCAGTGTAATCTTCACGTGCCTTAACTAAAGCACTCCTTCTGCTGAATCACCTCTAAATTATTTACACATTATTCACTTTGCGTGTTTTTAGGAATCCGCTAGCTTAACGCAGCTACTAGCTCTTAGCCGATTTAGCATGGCGGCTTCTCCTGTCTCTCCCGCACTTTTCTGCTCTGGGTGTGAAATGTTTAGTTATTCCTCGGCCTCCTTTAGCAGTAACGGTACTTGTAATAAGTGTAGCTTATTCGTAGCTTTGGAGGCCAGGCTGGGCGAATTGGAGACTCGGCTCCGCACCGTGGAAAATTCTACAGCTAGCCAGGCCCCTGTAGTCGGTGCGGACCAAGGTAGCTTAGCCGCCGTTAGTTCCCCTCTGGCAGATCCCGAGCAGCCGGGAAAGCAGGCCGACTGGGTGACTGTGAGGAGGAAGTGTAGTTCTAAACAGAAGCCCCGTGTACACCGCCAACCCGTTCACATTTCTAACCGTTTTTCCCCACTCAACGACACACCCGCCGAGGATCAAACTCTGGTTATTGGCGACTCTGTTTTGAGAAATGTGAAGTTAGCGACACCAGCAACCACAGTCAATTGTCTTCCGGGGGCCAGAGCAGGCGACATTGAAGGAAATTTGAAACTGCTGGCTAAGGCTAAGCATAAATTTGGTAAGATTGTAATTCACGTCGGCAGTAATGACACCCGGTTACGCCAATCGGAGGTCACTAAAATTAACATTAAATCGGTGTGTAACTTTGCAAAAACAATGTCGGGCTCTGTAGTTTTCTCTGGGCCCCTCCCCAATCGGACCGGGAGTGACATGTTTAGCCGCATGTTCTCCTTGAATTGCTGGCTGTCTGAGTGGTGTCCAAAAAATGAGGTGGGCTTCATAGATAATCGGCAAAGCTTCTGGGGAAAACCTGGTCTTGTTAGGAGAGACGGCATCCATCCCACTTTGGATGGAGCAGCTCTCATTTCTAGAAATCTGGCCAATTTTCTTAAATCCTCCAAACCGTGACTATCCAGGGTTTGGACCAGGAAGCAGAGTTGTAGTCTTACACACCTCTCTGCAGCTTCTCTTTCCCTGCCATCCCCTCATTACCCCATCCCCGTAGCGACGGTGTCTGCTCCCAGACCACCAATAACCAGCAAAAATCTATTTAAGCATAAAAATTCAAAAAGAAAAAATAATATAGCACCTTCAACTGCACCACAGACTAAAACAGTTAAATGTGGTCTATTAAACATTAGGTCTCTCTCTTCTAAGTCCGTGTTGGTAAATGATATAATAATTGATCAACATATTGATTTATTCTGCCTTACAGAAACCTGGTTACAGCAGGATGAATATGTTAGTTTAAATGAGTCAATACCCCCGAGTCACACTAACTGTCAGAATGCTCGTAGCACGGGCCGGGGCGGAGGATTAGCAGCAATCTTCCATTCCAGCTTATTAATTAATCAAAAACCCAGACAGAGCTTTAATTCATTTGAAAGCTTGACTCTTAGTCTTGTCCATCCAAATTGGAAGTCCCAAAAACCAGTTTTATTTGTTATTATCTATCGTCCACCTGGTCGTTACTGTGAGTTTCTCTGTGAATTTTCAGACCTTTTGTCTGACTTAGTGCTTAGCTCAGATAAGATAATTATAGTGGGCGATTTTAACATCCACACAGATGCTGAGAATGACAGCCTCAACACTGCATTTAATCTATTATTAGACTCTATTGGCTTTGCTCAAAATGTAAATGAGTCCACCCACCACTTTAATCATATCTTAGATCTTGTTCTTATGGTATGGAAATAGAAGACTTAACAGTATTCCCTGAAAACTCCCTTCTGTCTGATCATTTCTTAATAACATTTACATTTACTCTGATGGACTACCCAGCAGTGGGGAATAAGTTTCATTACACTAGAAGTCTTTCAGAAAGCGCTGTAACTAGGTTTAAGGATATGATTCCTTCTTTATGTTCTCTAATGCCATATACCAACACAGTGCAGAGTAGCTACCTAAACTCTGTAAGTGAGATAGAGTATCTCGTCAATAGTTTTACATCCTCATTGAAGACAACTTTGGATGCTGTAGCTCCTCTGAAAAAGAGAGCTTTAAATCAGAAGTGCCTGACTCCGTGGTATAACTCACAAACTCGTAGCTTAAAGCAGATAACCCGTAAGTTGGAGAGGAAATGGCGTCTCACTAATTTAGAAGATCTTCACTTAGCCTGGAAAAAGAGTCTGTTGCTCTATAAAAAAGCCCTCCATAAAGCTAGGACATCTTTCTACTCATCACTAATTGAAGAAAATAAGAACAACCCCAGGTTTCTTTTCAGCACTGTAGCCAGGCTGACAAAGAGTCAGAGCTCTATTGAGCTGAGTATTCCATTAACTTTAACTAGTAATGACTTCATGACTTTCTTTGCTAACAAAATTTTAACTATTAGAGAAAAAATTACTCATAACCATCCCAAAGACGTATCGTTATCTTTGGCTGCTTTCAGTGATGCCGATATTGGTTAGACTCTTTCTCTCCGATTGTTCTGTCTGAGTTATTTTCATTAGTTACTTCATCCAAACCATCAACATGTTTATTAGACCCCATTCCTACCAGGCTGCTCAAGGAAGCCCTACCATTATTTAATGCTTCGATCTTAAATATGATCAATCTATCTTTGTTAGTTGGCTATGTACCACAGGCTTTTAAGGTGGCAGTAATTAAACCATTACTTAAAAAGCCATCACTTGACCCAGCTATCTTAGCTAATTATAGGCCAATCTCCAACCTTCCTTTTCTCTCAAAAATTCTTGAAAGGGTAGTTGTAAAACAGCTAACTGATCATCTGCAGAGGAATGGTCTATTTGAAGAGTTTCAGTCAGGTTTTAGAATTCATCATAGTACAGAAACAGCATTAGTGAAGGTTACAAATGATCTTCTTATGGCCTCGGACAGTGGACTCATCTCTGTGCTTGTTCTGTTAGACCTCAGTGCTGCTTTTGATACTGTTGACCATAAAATTTTATTACAGAGATTAGAGCATGCCGTAGGTATTAAAGGCACTGCGCTGCGGTGGTTTGAATCATATTTGTCTAATAGATTACAATTTGTTCATGTAAATGGGGAATCTTCTTCACAGACTAAAGTTAATTATGGAGTTCCACAAGGTTCTCTGCTAGGACCAATTTTATTCACTTTATACATGCTTCCCTTAGGCAGTATTATTAGACGGTATTGCTTAAATTTTCATTGTTACGCAGATGATACCCAACTTTATCTATCCATGAAGCCAGAGGACACACACCAATTAGCTAAACTGCAGGATTGTCTTAGAGACATAAAGACATGGATGACCTCTAATTTCCTGCTTTTAAACTCAGATAAAACTGAAGCCCCACAAATCTTAGAAACATGGTGTCTAACCAGATCCTTACTCTGGATGGCATTACCCTGACCTCTAGTAATACTGTGAGAAATCTTGGAGTCATTTTTGATCAGGATATGTCATTCAAAGCGCATATTAAACAAATATGTAGGACTGCTTTTTTGCATTTACGCAATATCTCTAAAATTAGAAAGGTCTTGTCTCAGAGTGATGCTGAAAAACTAATTCATGCTTTTATTTCCTCTAGGCTGGACTATTGTAATTCATTATTATCAGGTTGTCCTAAAAGTTCCCTAAAAAGCCTTCAGTTAATTCAAAATGCTGCAGCTAGAGTACTAACAGGGACTAGAAGGAGAGAGCATATCTCACCCATATTGGCCTCTCTTCATTGGCTTCCTGTTAATTCTAGAATAGAATTTAAAATTCTTCTTCTTACTTATAAGGTTTTGAATAATCAGGTCCCATCTTATCTTAGGGACCTCGTAGTACCATATCACCCCAATAGAGTGCTTCGCTCTCAGACTGCAGGCTTACTTGTAGTTCCTAGGGTTTGTAAGAGTAGAATGGGAGGCAGAGCCTTCAGCTTTCAGGCTCCTCTCCTGTGGAACCAGCTCCCAATTCAGATCAGGGAGACAGACACCCTCTCTACTTTTAAGATTAGGCTTAAAACTTTCCTTTTTGCTAAAGCTTATAGTTAGGGCTGGATCAGGTGACCCTGAACCATCTCTTAGTTATGCTGCTATAGACGTAGTCTGCTGGGGGGTTCCCATGATGCACTGTTTCTTTCTCTTTTTGCTCTGTATGCACCACTCTGCATTTAATCATTAGTGATCGATCTCTGCTCCCCTCCACAGCATGTCTTTTTCCTGGTTCTCTCCCTCAGCCCCAACCAGTCCCAGCAGAAGACTGCCCCTCCCTGAGCCTGGTTCTGCTGGAGGTTTCTTCCTGTTAAAAGGGAGTTTTTCCTTCCCACTGTAGCCAAGTGCTTGCTCACAGGGGGTCGTTTTGACCGTTGGGGTTTTACATAATTATTGTATGGCCTTGCCTTACAATATAAGGCACCTTGGGGCAACTGTTTGTTGTGATTTGGCGCTATATAAAAAAAATTGATTGATTGATATATATATATATATATATATATATATATATATATATATATATATATATATATATATCCGAAAGTATCCAACTTTTTTTTTTCTTTTTTTTTTGCAAAAATCACATGTGCTTGCATGAGCCAACCTTGAACCTTCGTACGCATGCGTGAACTTTTTCACGCCTGTCGATTGCGTCATTTGCTGGTAAGCAGCCTTTGTGTGAGGTCGTGTGTAGTGCTCTCAGTGGATTTTCATTGCAAGGAAAAAGACGGAATGACTGGAGCAGTGTCGCATCAAATTTTGCCAGAAACTGTGCGACAGCCAGGTGGAAACCATTCGGAAGATTCAGAAAGCTTTCAGTGACAATCCTATGGGCATCACACAGATTAAGGAGTGGTACAACTCGTTTAAAGACGACCGCACAATGGTGGAGAGCGACCCACGCTCCAGTCGGCCATCAACATCCTGAAAAGACCAGATCAATTCCAAAGTGAACGCTGTGGTGATGTGGGACCGTCGTGTCACTATCAGAGAAATTGCGGAAGAGGTGGACATCAGCACTTTTTCGGCACATTCCAGTGTGACAGAAGATTTGGCCATGAAAAGAGTGGCGGCAAAATTCGTGCCGAAGCTGCTGACGGCGGAGCAAAAGTGTCTCCATGTTGAAGTCTCACAGGACATGCTGGACTCTGAAAAATGATGCCCACCTCTTCCACAATTTCTCAGATAGTCACACGACTGAAAAGCAACCGAAAGCCGTCTGAATCTTCTGAATTGTTTCCACCTGGCTGTCGCCCAGTTTCTGGCAAAATTTGATTCAGTAGCGCTGCTCCAGTCGTTCCGTCATTTTCCTTGCAATGAAAATCCGCTGAGAGCACAACACACGTCCTCACACAAAGGCTGCTTGCCAGCAAATGACGCAATCGACAGGCGTGAAAAAGTTCACGCATGCGCATGAAGGTTCAAGGTTTGAGCACTGGTCCACCCCTCTCGTTGTTTTTTTATTGCGAATAAATGTCTGAACAATTTGGAGCTTTGCTGCATCAATTTCTTTCCTGAAACTGTGAGAGACCTCCAGGTGGACACCGTTCGGAAAATTAATATGGCTTTCAGGGACAATTTTATGGGGATTACACAGATTAAGGAGAGATCCAGACGGTTTAAAGACCGCCCACAACTGCTGAGAGCGCGTCGCGCTACGAGCGCCGATCGACAGGCTCCAACCCCGCTGGAACAACCAAATCATTTCCAACGTGTTGTCATGACCGGCCCTGTTCCAGGCTTTGATCCCTTTTTTGCCTCTTTCTTTGCGGCATCTTCTGTTCCTGCTTTGATTTATTAGTGGTTTATTTTCATCATGTGTTTCTTCTATGTTCTATTTTGCTTTGTCACTTTGTTTCCTTGCTACTTTTATATTTTAACCATTATGCAGTTCCGTTCTTGTTTTGTTCAGCCAGTTTGTGTTTTCATGGTTTACCACTTGTTTATTTTGTTCTTCTCATTGGTTATATTATCTGTTGTGCTTTAGTGTCAGGTTTTGTTATCTCAGTCTCTGTTTTATTTTTAATTTGTTTAGCCACTTTGGTTTCTTAGTCTGTTCCAGTTTAGTTTTGTCTTAGTGTTTTATTGTCTATTATTCTCAGAGCAGTTTTTATGAAGTTTATCTTCTGTGTTTGTAATCCTCTGTTTTGCTTTTCAGTTTTGTTCTTAGATTGCACTCACATCCAGTTATTTATGTTCACTCCACACCCTGCACCTGCCTTTATGTTTTTCCCTCACTTTGATTCTGTCTGCTTTGTTTCACCTCAGTCACACTCCCTACACCAGCCCAAGTATCTTTGCTCCTCACATCACTCTCTTGCACAGTGTTTGATCTTTGTCTACTAGCCACACCCCCTTTCTGGAATCTTCCCTCCACACCTGCACCTTGTTACCTAATTAGTCTACACATGCACATTGTTCACAGCACTTGTTACTTAAGCCCTTACAGTCTCACAGCACACCTCCAGATTGTTGTCGTCGTACACTTTCCAGCGCCCATTCACAGTCCTGATTTTTGTCTTGCCGTGTTCTGAACCTTGCTTTGTATTCTTCGACCATGCCTCTCGCCTCATCCCAGATGTCGGTGTTTGCTTGTGCCTCTGAACCCTGCTCGTGTATGACTGCGTCTCAGCCTGACCCTGCTTGTACCTCTGCTGCGCTGACTGATTACTTGTGTACCAAACCCAGGCCTGAATTAAAGACCATGATTTCTTCCACACCAAAACCTGGTTTGGGAGTCTGTATTGCAGGTCCAGCCGCTCCTGGTGACAGGCTCCCATCCGTCATGACAGTACAATCTGGCCAGAACATGGACCCCGTAGGCTCCACCACTGCCACGGACCCTGCTGCTGTGCTCCCGGACATGAAGGTGATAAAGGAGATTTTTGCAGACCTTTCCTTTTTCTTTATTTGTTTTCGAGACTGCTATGTACCCAGAGAGAAGTTTGATTACCTTGATCAAGCTTGGGATCTTGTTAATCTGAATCCATGGCTGTTTGATTATTTCCCAGAGCTTCTGAGCCTGGATGACGTTTTTTGTCTTCAGAAGCGTCCAGATTGGATGAAGCAACCTGAGGCCTACATGCCGTCTGATGATGATAATGATTCTGACTGGACAGATTTGGATGAAGACTCTGAGTCAGAGCAATTAGCTTTGCAGAACATGGCTACATCTTTATTCAAAATACAAGACTTATTTTTTGATTATCAGGACTGCAGCAGTCAGCAAAGCAAACAGCACATTTTTTCAGCTCTCGATCAAATCTTTCTCGCTGAGCCTGAGCTGTTAACCACATTCCCAGAGCTGAGAGACATAAAAATAATGTTTGAGCAGGGTGAGGCCCCTTCCTGCATGGAGGACCCCATGGACCTTTTGTTCGAGTCCGAACTCACTGCCACCTGTTGTGAGGAGCCGCGCATCATTACGCTTTCTGATGCCGCTCTCGCTCCACCCTGGTACGACATAACACTGAAGCTGACCGCTTACCTCACTCCTCCTGTTCCAGAGATGTCACCTCCAAAGCCTGCTCCACGGCAAAACCCAGCGGTGTCCAGAATTTCGCACCCAGAACCCACGGAGCCGCTCGTCTCGGTCGCTACCTCCACTGCGCATCTGGCACTCGTCACTCCGGTGCCGGTGCCATGAAGATTGCGTATACCACAGCCTGAGCCTCCAGTTTCTGCTTCAGAGACCCCTGCACCGATGATCACCTCTGGTCCTGTGTTGCCCGACTCCTCTATTGTGATCACTCTTCCGACATCAGCTGATCTCATGCCTCCGGGATCACAGATAGAGCCATCGGGAAAAGCCCTGTCATCCTGGAGCTCAGCCTCAGCTGCGGTGCGCGGCCTGCCACCTGAAGTTTGTTTCGTCTCGGGGCCCGGCCCGCCATCTGAAGTTTGTTTCGTCTCGGCGCATGGCCCGCCGCCTGAAGTTGATGATGTCCCGGCGCGCACTGCGCCGTCTCATCCACCAATCGATGCTCCCACAGTCGGTCCAGCTTCGCTGCCACCTACAGCCTGCTCAGACTCTGCTTCCACATATACCGTGACCACCTCGCTGGTGACGTCACGTCCATCTGCTGCCTCACCCTCGCCTACTGTCATCGTGGCTTCACCGTGCTTTGCCTCTGCTTCACCCTCGCTGGCTGATGAAGGAATCTCTCCGCACCCGGTGTCTCCACCAGTGGCGGCTCCAGAGGGGGGAGCCCACCCACACACAGACAGTGCTGCCATTC
Organism: Thalassophryne amazonica; assembly: GCF_902500255.1. NCBI lineage: Eukaryota > Metazoa > Chordata > Actinopteri > Batrachoidiformes > Batrachoididae > Thalassophryne > Thalassophryne amazonica. The sequence goes on from NC_047108.1 coordinate 13,196,161, forward strand.
CTGATCTTCACCAGCCTGCTCCAATCCCAGACCTCACCACAGCCTTTGTGAACTGCGACCGCGGGACGGTCAGTGACTTTTCTTTTTCTATCTGGTTTATAATTTTGTGTTTACTTGCCTGTGACAATGTCAGAAGTCTGTTAAAGATGCCTCATCTGAACCTGAAACAGTTTTCTTATGCATCTTTTGCAAATAAGTTAAAAGCACTACTTCCGAGCTTGAGATGGTTTTCTTGTGAACCTTTTACAAAATTGCTGAAATTTACATGTCACACTTTGAAACATGCTTCATGCAAGCTTCATTTGCAATTACTGATTGCCATGTGTGCACTTCTGAGCTGCAGATTTATTTCTGTGTTCGGTTCCTCCCCAGAGAAACTTCATCGTTTTGGGATATGCAACTCCACTCATGCAGGTGCTGTGTCCATTTATGGGTTCCCAAGTTATTTTTTCAGTCTGGATCATATTACGGATTTATCTAGAAGGATCAGTTATTGTGTGAATTGTTTGAAGGAAAAGATCTACAAAATTGGCCTGTTCTCTGGTGGACTTTCATTGTTTTGGCTGTGTTGCAAGTGGGGACAGGATCTGTTGGGTCCTTGGATTTTGCACCTGTGTGCTTCATATGAGCTGGGTTTTTCATCTTACTGTAAAGCATTGTGGAAGTTGATAGTGTTCTATCTGCATAGATTTGTTCTCTGGCACTTGTATTTATTTGAACAGATGGCTGAAATGATCTGGAGTTTTAAGACAGTTTATGGTTTACTTTAGAAATTGTCCTCTTTGAGTTTTTGGATCAAACACCTCAGTGCATCTTGTCAGCTTGCTTTTTGTGCCTTCTCTAGCGCCACCATTACTTTGATAAGATGTCATTTCAGAGCTATGGTTAACTGGTTTTCGTACTCCTATGAGGGGGTTGTGATCTGGAATGGGGGTTTAGAAACAAATGGAGGAATTTCAGCTCATTTAGTTTCCGGGATATTTTGGATTTTGTTATTAGTACTGTTTCTTTGGTTATCTAGCATGGTGGTCTCTTCCTTTACACGTCTGGTTCTCTCCCTTTGGGGTTCCTGGTGTTTCACCCCTAGGTTGGCTCCCATTTGTGCCCCTGACTCTGCTTCTGGGCCTGCTGGCCCCGTTACCCATCATTCTGTCACTAGGTTGCGTCTAGAGGGGTCTTCTGGTCGCCGAACGGACCCTGTCTTACGTCGGTCCCCTGACACTTGCATGCACGGGGTCCCATCGTATGGCCAACCTCCTGCTGCGGTTTTTCGCCCTGTTTTCCGCCCACTGGTTCCCTGGCCTGTTTTTGGTCATGTTCTCAGTCTTCCTTGGGTTTTCCAGCCTTTTGGGCTTGGTGGAGTGCCCCCTGTCTCTGGGTTCCCCCGCCGTCCCGCCCATTGTCTGGGGTGTGCGGCGTTGTAGGGGGGGGTTGTTGTGGCAGCCTCCGGGGGTTGGCTGCCTTGGGGGGGAGTTCTGTCATGACCGGCCCTGTTCCAGGCTTTAATCCCTTTTTTGCCTCTTTCTTTGCGGCATCATCTGTTCCTGCTTTGATTTATTAGTGGTTTATTTTCATCATGTGTTTCTTCTATGTTCTATTTTGCTTTGTCACTTTGTTTCCTTGCAAGTTTTATATTTTAACCATTGTGCAGTTCCGTTCTTGTTTTGTTCAGCCAGTTTGTGTTTTCATTGTTTACCACTTATTTTGTTCTTCTCATTGGTTATATTATCTGTTGTGCTTTAGTGTCAGGTTTTGTTATCTCAGTATCTGTTTTATTTTTAATTTGTTTAGCCACTTTGGTTTCTTGGTCTGTTCCAGTTTAGTTTTGTCTTAGTGTTTTATTGTCTATTATTCTCAGAGCAGTTTTTATGAAGTTTATCTTCTGTGTTTGTAATCCTCTGTTTTGCTTTTCAGTTTTGTTCTTAGATTGCACTCACATCCAGTTATTTATGTTCACTCCACACACTGCACCTGCCTTTATGTTTTTCCCTCACTTTGATTCTGTCTGCTTTGTTTCACCTCACTCACACTCCCTACACCAGCCCAAGTATCTTTGCTCCTCACATCACTCTCTTGCACAGTGTTTGATCTTTGTCTTCTCTGGGTCTTCTCTGATCTGGGTCTTCGGAGTGAGATTGCATCAGAATTTTGGCTCTCTGTTGGGACTGTTTACACAGAGACTGCTACCTGCTGCTTTGGACTTGAACTAACAGTCTTTTTCAAGACTTTTTTACTTTTTTACCTTTTTACATTTTTTTTTTACTTTTTTACTGTGCTCCAACGCCTAAGGAAGACCTCTAACGGTCGAAACATCGCGACGGAGCACTTTTATCAGCTAACTTTCATCAGCGTTGGCAAGCTAACTAGCTTGCTAATGCTTTCGTTTTTATTTTTTTTATTTTTTATTTTTATTTTATTTTAGCACCGTTGTCATGCGTTCGCTGTTGTCGTGCGTTGCCTGTGCTGCTTCATGGCCTGTTTGGTGCCTTGATTGGGGCACTCCTTCTGCTGAATCACCTCTGGATTATTTGCACATTATTCACTTTGTGTGTTTTGGGAATCCGCTAGCTTAGCGCAGCTACTAGCTCTTAGCCGATTTAGCATGGCGGCTTCTCCTGTCTCTCCCGTACTTTTCTGCTCTGGGTGTGAAATGTTTAGTTATTCCTCGGCCTCCTTTAGCAGTAACGGTACTTGTAATAAGTGCAGCTTATTCGTAGCTTTGGAGGCCAGGCTGGGCGAATTGGAGGCTCGGCTCCGCACCGTGGAAAATTCTACAGCTAGCCAGGCCCCTGTAGTCGGTGTGGACCAAGGTAGCTTAGCCGCCGTTAGTTCCCCCCTGGCAGATCCCGTGCAGTCGGGAAAGCAGGCTGACTGGGTGACTGTGAGGAGGAAGCGTAGCCCTAAACAGAAGCCCCGTGTACACCGTCAACCCGTTCACATCTCTAACCGTTTTTCCCCACTCGACGATACACTCGCCGAGGATCAAACTCTGGTTATTGGCGACTCTGTTTTGAGAAACGTGAAGTTAGCGACACCAGCAACCATTGTCAATTGTCTTCCGGGGGCCAGAGCAGGCGACATCGAAGGACATTTGAAATTGCTGGCTAAGGCTAAGCGTAAATTTGGTAAGATTGTAATTCACGTCGGCAGTAATGACACTCGGTTACGCCAATCGGAGGTCACTAAAATTAACATTAAATCGGTGTGTAACTTTGCAAAAACAATGTCGGACTCTGTTGTTTTCTCTGGGCCCCTCCCCAATCAGACCGGGAGTGACATGTTTAGCCGCATGTTCTCCTTGAATTGCTGGCTGTCTGAGTGGTGTCCAAAAAATGAGGTGGGCTTCATTGATAATTGGCAAAGCTTCTGGGGAAAACCTGGTCTTGTTAGGAGAGACGGCATCCATCCCACTTTAGAGGGAGCAGCTCTCATTTCTAGAAATCTGGCCAATTTTCTTGGATCCTCCAAACTGTGACTGTCTAGCGTTGGGACCAGGAGGCAGAGCTGTGGTCTTATACAGCTCTCTGCAGCTTCTCTCCCCCTGCCATCCCCTCATTACCCCATCCCCGTAGAGACGGTGCCTGCTCCCAGACCACCAATAACCAGCAAAAATCTATTTAAGCATAAAAATTCAAAAAGAAAAAATAATATAGCACCTTCAATTGCACCACAGACTAAAACAGTTAAATGTGGTCTATTAAACATTAGGTCTCTCTCTTCTAAGTCCCTGTTGGTAAATGATATAATAATTGATCAACGTATTGATTTATTCTGCCTAACAGAAACCTGGTTACAGCAGGATGAATATGTTAGTTTAAATGAGTCAACACCCCCGAGTCACACTAACTGTCAGAACGCTCGTAGCACGGGCCGGGGCGGAGGATTAGCAGCAATCTTCCATTCCAGCTTATTAATTAATCAAAAACCTAGACAGAGCTTTAATTCATTTGAAAGCTTGTCTCTTAGTCTTGTCCATCCAAATTGGAAGTCCCAAAAACCAGTTTTATTTGTTATTATCTATCGTCCACCTGGTCGTTACTGTGAGTTTCTCTGTGAATTTTCAGACCTTTTGTCTGACTTAGTGCTTAGCTCAGATAAGATAATTATAGTGGGCGTTTTTAACATCCACACAGATGCTGAGAATGACAGCCTCAACACTGCATTTAATCTATTATTAGACTCTATCGGCTTTGCTCAAAAAGTAAATGAGTCCACCCACCACTTTAATCATATTTTAGATCTTGTTCTGACTTATGGTATGGAAATAGAAGACTTAACAGTATTCCCTGAAAACTCCCTTCTGTCTGATCATTTTTTAATAATATTTACATTTACCCTGATGGACTACCCTGCAGTGGGGAATAAGTTTCATTACACTAGAAGTCTTTCAGAAAGCGCTGTAACTAGGTTTAAGGATATGATTCCTTCTTTATGTTCTCTAATGTCATATACCAACACAGAGCAGAGTAGCTACCTAAACTCTGTAAGGGAGTTAGAGTATCTCGTCAATAGTTTTACATCCTCATTGAAGACAACTTTGGATGCTGTAGCTCCTCTGAAAAAGAGACATGTAAATCAGAAGTGTCTGACTCCGTGGTATAACTCACAAACTCGTAGCTTAAAGCAGATAACCCGTAAGTTGGAGAGGAAATGGCGTCTCACTAATTTAGAAGATCTTCACTTAGCCTGGAAAAAGAGTTTGTTGCTCTATAAAAAAGCCCTCCGTAAAGCTAGGACATCTTTCTACTCATCACTAATTGAAGAAAATAAGAACAACCCCAGGTTTCTTTTCAGCACTGTAGCCAGGCTGACAAAGAGTCAGAGCTCTATTGAGCTGAGTATTCCATTAACTTTAACTAGTAATGGATCTTCTTTTTGGAGCGCCTTGGGGCAACTGTTTGTTGTGATTTGGCGCTATATAAGAAAAAAGTTGATTGATTGATTGATCTTCTTATGGCTTCGGACAGTGGACTTATCTCTGTGCTTGTGCTCAGTCCTGCTTTTGATACTGTTGACCATAAAATTTTATTACAGAGATTAGAGCATGTCATAGGTATTAAAGGCACTGCGCTGCGGTGGTTTGAATCATATTTGTCTAATAGATTACAGTTTGTTCATGTAAATGGGGAATCTTCTTCACAGACTAAAGTTAATTATGGAGTTCCACAAGGTTCTGTGCTAGGACCAATTTTATTCACTTTATACATGCTTCCCTTAGGCAGTATTATTAGACGGTATTGCTTAAATTTTCATTGTTACGCAGATGATACCCAGCTTTATCTATCCATGAAGCCAGAGGATACACACCAATTAGCTAAACTGCAGGATTGTCTTACAGACATAAAGACATGGATGACCTCTAATTTCCTGCTTTTAAACTCAGATAAAACTGAAGTTATTGTACTTGGCCCCACAAATCTTAGAAGCATGGTGTCTAACCAGATCGTTACTCTGGATGGCATTTCCCTGATCTCTAGTAATACTGTGAGAAATCTTGGAGGCATTTTTGATCAGGATATGTCATTCAAAGCGCATATTAAACAAATATGTAGGACTGCCTTTTTGCATTTACGCAATATCTCTAAAATCAGAAAGGTCTTGTCTCAGAGTGATGCTGAAAAACTAATTCATGCATTTATTTCCTCTAGGCTGGACTATTGTAATTCATTATTATCAGGTTGTCCTAAAAGTTCCTTAAAAAGCCTTCAGTTGGTTCAGAATGCTGCAGCTAGAGTACTGACGGGGACTAGCAGGAGAGAGCATATCTCACCCGTGTTGGCCTCTCTTCATTGGCTTCCTGTTAATTCTAGAATATAATTTAAAATTCTTCTTCTTACTTATAAGGTTTTGAATAATCAGGTCCCATCTTAGGGACCTCGTAGTACCATATTACCCCATTAGAGCGCTTCGCTCTCAGACTGCGGGCTTACTTGTAGTTCCTAGGGTTTGTAAGAGTAGAATGGGAGGCAGAGCCTTCAGCTTTCAGGCTCCTCTCCTGTGGAACCAGCTCCCAATTCAGATCAGGGAGACAGATACCCTCTCTACTTTTAAGATTAGGCTTAAAACTTTCCTTTTCGCTAAGGCTTATAGTTAGGGCTGGATCGGGTGACCCTGGACCATCCCTTGGTTATGCTGCTTTAGACGTAGACTGTGGGGGGGTTCCCATGATGCACTGTTTCTTTCTCTTTTTGCTCCGTATGCATCACTCTGCATTTAATCATTAGTGATCGATCTCTGCCCCCCTTCTCGGCATGTCTTTTTCCTGGTTCTTTCCCTCAGCCCCAACCAGTCTCAGCAGAAGACTGCCCCTCCCTGAGCCTGGTTCTGCTGGAGGTTTCTTCCTGTTAAAAGGGAGTTTTTCCTTCCCACTGTGGCCAAGTGCTTGCTCATAGGGGGTCGTTTTGACCGTTGGGGTTTTTCATAATTATTGTATGGCCTTGCCTTACAATATGGAGCGCCTTGGGGCAACTGTTTGTTGTGATTTGGCGCTATATAAGAAAAAAGTTGATTGATTGATTGATTGATTGTCTACTAGCCACACCCCCTTTCTGGAATCTTCCCTCCACACCTGCACCTTGTTACCTAATTAGTCTACACATGCACATTGTTCACACCACTTGTTACTTAAGCCCTTACAGTCTCACAGCACACCTCCAGATTGTTGTTGTCGTAAACTTTCCAGCACCCATTCACAGTCCTGATTTTTGTCTTGCCATGTTCTGAACCTTGCTTTGTATTCTTCGACCATGCCTCTCGCCTCATCCCAGATGTCGGTGTTTGCTTGTGCCTCTGAACCCTGCTCGTGTATGACTGCGTCTCAGCCTGACCCTGTTTGTACCTCTTCTGCGCTGACGCTCCACACCAAAACCTGGTTTGGGAGTCCTGTATTACGGGTCCAGCCGCTCCTGGTGACGGGCTCCCGTCCGTCATGACATGTGAAGGCTTTGTTGATCCGAGATGTCGTCTGACTTTCACAAAAAGGCAGAAGTCGTGGACATCAGCACTTTTTCGGCACATTCCACTGTTACAGGAGTTTTTTTCATGGAAAGAAAAGTGGAGCGACGCGCCACGGAGCCGTTCATTACATGGCACAAAACCACCTCCGTGTTGGTCTCACAGGACGGCTTTCAGGTGGATTTCAGACGGCTGTCGGTTGCTTTTCAGTCATGTGATTATCTGAGAAATTGTGCATGAGCTGGACATGCCCAACATGTCCTGTGAGGCTTCATCACGGCGTTGCTTTGCGCCATGTGGCTCCACCGCGACGCGCTGAACTCCTCCGCACGTCTGTCTCAATGTGCCGAAAAAGTGCTGATGTCCACATCTTTTCACAATTACTGTGCTAGTCAGATGACATATTGGATCAAGACAGCGTCCAGTTTGGAAATGAATGGCACATTCCATTGTTACAGGAGTTTTTGTCATGGAAAGAGGAGGTGAGTTCCGAGCAAAGCAACGCCATGATGAAGCCTCACGGGACATGTTGGGGCATGTCCAGCTCATGCTCAATTTCTCGGATAATCACACGACTGAAAAGCAACCGACAGCCGTCTGAAATCCACCTGAAAGCCATCTTGTGAGACCAACACAGAGGTGGTTTTGTGCCGCGTAATGAACGGCTCCGTGGCGCGTCCCTCCGCTTTTCTTTCCATGAAAAAACTCCTGTAACAGTGGAATGTGCCGAAAAAGTGCTGATGTCCACGCCTTCTGCCTTTTTGTGAAAGTCAGACGACGTCCCGGATCAACAAAGCCTTCACGTTGGAAATGATCTGGTTGTTCCAGCGGGGTTGGAGCCTGTCGATCGGCGCTTGGAGCGTGGCGCGCTCTCAGCAGTTGTTGCAATAAAAAAAACGACGAGAGGGGTGGTCCAGTGCTCACACAAGGCCTGCTCACAGGCGAATGACGCAACTGACAGGCGTGAAAAAACTCACGCATGCGCATGAAGGTTCAAGCTTGGCTGATTCAAATCCATATGGTTTTTGAAAAAAATAAAAAGGTCATATACTTTTCTCACAGACCTTGTGTGTATATATATATATATATATATATATATATATATATATATATATATATATATATATATATATATACACTCAACAAAAATATAAACGCAACACTTTTGGTTTTGCTCCCATTTTGTATGAGATGAACTTAAAGATCTAAAACTTTTTCCACATACACAATATCACCATTTCCCTCAAATATTGTTCAAAAACCAGTCTAAATCTGTGACAGTGAGCACTTCTCCTTTGCTGAGATAATCCATCCCACCTCACAGGTGTGCCATACCAAGATGCTGATTAGACACCATGATTAGTGCACAGGTGTGCCTTAGACTGCCCACAATAAAAGGCCACTCTGAAAGGTGCAGTTTTATCACACAGCACAATGTCACAGATGTCGCAAGATTTGAGGGAGCGTGCAATTGGCATGCTGACAGCAGGAATGTCAACCAGAGCTGTTGCTCGTGTATTGAATGTTCATTTCTCTACCATAAGCCGTCTCCAAAGGCGTTTCAGAGAATTTGGCAGTACATCCAACCAGCCTCACAACCGCAGCCCACGTGTAACCACACCAGCCCAGGACCTCCACATCCAGCATGTTCACCTCCAACATCGTCTGAGACCAGCCACTCGGACAGCTGCTGAAACAATCGGTTTGCATAACCAAAGAATTTCTGCACAAACTGTCAGAAACCATCTCAGGGAAGCTCATCTGTATGCTCGTCGTCCTCATCGGGGTATCGATCTGACTCCAGTTCGTCGTCGTAACCGACTTGAGTGGGCAAATGCTCACATTCGCTGGCGTTTGGCACGTTGGAGAGGTGTTCTCTTCACGGATGAATCCCGGTTCACACTGTCCAGGGCAGATGGCAGACAGCATGTGTGGCGTCGTGTGGGTGAGCGGTTTTCTGATGTCAATGTTGTGGATCGAGTGGCCCATGGTGGTGGTGGGGTTATGGTATGGGCAGGCATCTGTTATGGATAAAGAACACAGGTGCATTTTATTGATGGCATTTTGAATGCACAGAGATACCGTGACGAGATCCTGAGGCCCACTGTTGTGCCATACATCCAAGAACATCACCTCATGTCGCAGCAGGATAATGCACGGCCCCATGTTGCAAGGATCTGTACACAATTCTTGGAAGCTGAAAATGTCCCAGTTCTTGCATGGCCGGCATACTCACCGGACATGTCAGCCATTGAGCATGTTTGGGATGCTCTGGACCGGCATATACGACAGCGTGTACCAGTTCCTGCCAATATCCAGCAACTTCGCACAGCCATTGAAGAGGAGTGGACCAACATTCTACAGGCCACAATTGACAACCTGATCAACTCTATGCGAAGGAGATGTGTTGCACTGCATGAGGCAAATGGTGGTCACACCAGATACTGACTTGTATCCCCCCCAATAAAACAAAACTGCACCTTTCAGAGTGGCCTTTTATTGTGGACAGTCTAAGGCACACCTGTGCACTAATCATGGTGTCTAATCAGCATCTTGGTATGGCACACCTGCAGAGGTGTCAAGTAACGAAGTACAAATACTTCGTTACTGTACTTAAGTACACTTTTTAGGTATCTATACTTTACTCCTTTACTTATTTTTCTGCCTACTTCTGACTTCTACTCATTACATTTTCACACAAGTATCTGTACTTTCTATTCCTTACATTTTTAAAACAAACAGCCTCGTTACTCTTGGCTTCAGTTTAATGTTTATATATATATATTTCACGTCATGTGCGCCTGTAATCAACTTTTCTGCAGCACGGCTTTGCTTTGAACCGTGAACCAATCCAAGCAGTGGTTCGCAGATTGAAGCAATGCTTTGACCTATTGCTTCGTTTATTCTTTCTTTCTTTCGCTTAATTTTCCCCCGCTAAAACCCTAAAGAGCCTACTTCTGTGAGTATTATTTACCTTTTCTATGTTAAACCGATCTGTTATGGTCTTCTGAAACAGTTGATAGATGTATTTTATAACTTAAAAACGGGAGCGACGCTAACGCGTTAGCATGTCTATGGCATTTTCAATGTTAAAAGTTAGCATTAAGCAGCTCTCGTCACGTTCGGGTGCATTTGTTTTCAAATTGTAATATTTGTTAAATTTATTTTTGTGTATATATTAATAATCTAATGATTATTATATACAATTTTAGAGAGAGGCAAAAAGAACCTGAATAGAAACACAACAGAAAATATAAAAGCAACTAACAATGAACATACATAAATACATACATACATAAATAAGTGTTTCCTGTGAACACCTAGTGACTCTTCCACCTCCATTTCATCCCTGTCTTATTTAATGACAGTTTGTTTCGGTCAAACCATATTTTCAATGTGTTAATTTCTTTAGTTATTTCCTCCAGAACTATCTGCCAAACTAGAAAACTGCTGCATCCTAGTAAGAGCAGAATACTACTGGAATGAATTTGAATAAGGAAAGCTGTTTTGTTTTGTTTTTTTCTCACTAAATGGATGCTGCACTCACTGCAGTTTATTGTCTGGAATAGTCCCAGATTGCATTTCAGAGCTTCTAGAATTGAAACATTTTCGTGCAGGTGGTGTTGGGGGGTAATTTTGGGTTTTGGGTCTTGGGCCACATGTAGAACGAATCAGTTTTTAAATTAAGCTTTCAATTCATATAGTGGCATCTACTTTTTTTTTTTTTTAAAGCTTACTTTATACTTTTATACTTTAACTAGGTTTTGGAGCACATACTTTTTCACTTTTACTTGAGTAAAGAGGTCAAGTTGATACTTCAACTTTTACCAGAGTGTTTTTAAACTGCAGTATCTATACTTCTACTTAAGTAACAAATGTGTGTACTTTTGACACCACTTCACACCTGTGAGGTGGGATGGATTATCTCAGCAAAGGAGAAGTGCTCACTATCACAGATTTAGACTGGTTTGTGAACAATATTTGAGGGAAATGGTGATATTGTGTATCAATCAATTTTTTTATATAGCGCCAAATCACAACAAACAGTTGCCCCAAGGCGCTTTATATTGTAAGGCAAGGCCATACAATAATTATGTAAAACCCCAACGGTCAAAACGACCCCCTGTGAGCAAGCACTTGGCTACAGTGGGAAGGAAAAACTCCCTTTTAACAGGAAGAAACCTCCAGCAGAACCAGGCTCAGGGAGGGGCAGTCTTCTGCTGGGACTGGTTGGGGCTGAGGGAGAGAACCAAGAAAAAGACATGCTGTGGAGGGGAGCAGAGATCAATCACTAATGATTAAATGCAGAGTGGTGCATACAGAGCAAAAAGAGAAAGAAACAGTGCATCATGGGAACCCCCCAGCAGTCTACGTCTATAGCAGCATAACTAAGGGATGGTTCAGGGTCACCTGATCCAGCCCTAACTATAAGCTTTAGCAAAAAGGAAAGTTTTAAGCCTAATCTTAAAAGTAGAGAGGGTGTCTGTCTCCCTGATCTGAATTGGGAGCTGGTTCCACAGGAGAGGAGCCTGAAAGCTGAAGGCTCTGCCTCCCATTCTACTCTTACAAACCCTAGGAACTACAAGTAAGCCTGCAGTCTGAGAGCGAAGCGCTCTATTGGGGTGATATGGTACTACGAGGTCCCTAAGATAAGACGGGACCTGATTATTCAAAACCTTATAAGTAAGAAGAAGAATTTTAAATTCTATTCTAGAATTAACAGGAAGCCAATGAAGAGAGGCCAATATGGGTGAGATATGCTCTCTCCTTCTAGTCCCCGTCAGTACTCTAGCTGCAGCATTTTGAATTAACTGAAGGCTTTTTAGGGAACTTTTAGGACAACCTGATAATAATGAATTACAATAGTCCAGCCTAGAGGAAATAAATGCATGAATTAGTTTTTCAGCATCACTCTGAGACAAGACCTTTCTGATTTTAGAGATATTGCGTAAATGCAAAAAAGCAGTCCTACATATTTGTTTAATATGCGCTTTGAATGACATATCCTGATCAAAAATGACTCCAAGATTTCTCACAGTATTACTAGAGGTCAGGGTAATGCCATCCAGAGTAAGGATCTGGTTAGACACCATGTTTCTAAGATTTGTGGGGCCAAGTACAATAACTTCAGTTTTATCTGAGTTTAAAGCAGGAAATTAGAGGTCATCCATGTCTTTATGTCTGTAAGACAATCCTGCAGTTTAGCTAATTGGTGTGTGTCCTCTGGCTTCATGGATAGATAAAGCTGGGTATCATCTACGTAACAATGAAAATTTAAGCAATACTGTCTAATAATACTGCCTAAGGGAAGCATGTATAAAGTGAATAAAATTGGTCCTAGCACAGAACCTTGTGGAACTCCATAATTAACTTTAGTCTGTGAAGAAGATTCCCCATTTACATGAACAAATTGTAATCTATTAGACAAATATGATTCAAACCACCGCAGCGCAGTGCCTTTAATACCTATGGCATGCTCTAATCTCTGTAATAAAATTTTATGGTCAACAGTATCAAAAGCAGCACTGAGGTCTAACAGAACAAGCACAGAGATGAGTCCACTGTCCGAGGCCATAAGAAGATCATTTGTAACCTTCACTAATGCTGTTTCTGTACTATGATGAATTCTAAAACCTGACTGAAACTCTTCAAATAGACCATTCCTCTGCAGATGATCAGTTAGCTGTTTTACAACTACCCTTTCAAGAATTTTTGAGAGAATATATCTATATATATACAGTATGCACACACACACACACATGCTGTGTGTGCATACACAGAATACACAAATGAAAGTAAAGGCAGATGAGCTTATGCAATGGTACAACTTCTGGTGTCCCTTTCATTCATTTTCTGCTATTTGTCCAGTTTATGGTGGCAGCTGACCAAACAGCTCACACTTCTCTTCCCTTGGCCAAGTCCTCTGACCCTTCCTGGGGGATCCTGAGGTGTTCCCAAGCAAGTTGGTAAATATAATCCCTCCAGGATATCCTGGGTCTTACCCAATGCCTCCTCCCAGTTGGACATGCCTGAAAACCTCCCTAGGGAGACGACTCTGGAGCATCTGGTGATTGAGCATTTATTCAAAATTTATTTATTTTGATTACTTCAAATTGCACAAATGTTAAAAAAAAAGTTGTTACAGTTGCATGGTGTTTTTTCAAACAATTACAAACTACCCTTATTTTGAAAAACCTCAGTGAAAGATATCTGTTGCTATTACAGGTCACATAACACACAGGAAGTGTCATAAGAAACGGAGCGCATGTTTAATGTTACGGCAAAAAAACAAAAAAACAATTAATATTAGGCAGGATTTACCATCGCTGTGACTGTTCTTGAGAGAGCCTTACTACAATGACAGTGATCGTGAGGTAACAAAACCCAGCAGTTGTGAATCTCGCACCATCTGGCAGTCGGTGACTCATGCGAGAGGTCAGTTTCAGCAGAGTTCTAGTTCGGGGCACAATGTAAACACACCCCGTGAAGTATGGACAACAAGACACCATCGGAGCACGGCAGAAGTCCATCACAGGTGCTACACCTCCTGTAGATAACCCTCTCAACTTGGGCGAACGTGTCATCATCATAATCGCCCGTAAACTCGCTGGATCAACACCGTCCACATCTTCGCTAGCCATTGTTAGCTTGCACTGTGAGACGCTGGAACTCTGCTGGCACCGCGGTGCATTCTGGGAAGCGCAGGGGGCTGCCAGGGGGATTATGGGAAATGTTATAGTACCAAATGTTGGACTCCTTCACTCAAAGAAACGCTGTCATTTCACAATTGTTATTTGTCAAAATTCTGAAAATATCACTTAATTTCAGTGCAAATCTGTAATGGATGTACTCAAGGTTCGCGTTCAGATTGTGATCATTTATGAATTTCACAAACACACTACTCTTACCCATACGCACACCTGGGTTTGATTCCCCGATACGCTACATGAGACTTTATCTACAATGTCTCAGTCCACCCAGCTGGGAATGGGGTCTGGCTTTGGCTGGGGAAGTAACCTGTGGTGGACTGGAATCTCAACAATAGTTTGTTTTTTTATGTTAAGATCATAAGCACTCAGTTATATCCAGCCCAGTCTCATGTTTTTTTTCGTGCTCCCGTGATGAAATGAGTCAAATTTTCATGACAGAGCTTTTTTTAACTCACTATTCCTAACCCTACTCCCACCCCCAACCCTAACCTTAACCACCCCCAACCCCCCCGCTTCACTTTTAATTTCATGCAGCCATCACGGAATGAATTAGAATGAATTTGTGCTGCCGTGATGAAAATGAGGCGCTTTTCGTCACAACATCACAAATCAATAGATTAATGTATTTTTCGTGCTGCTGAAGCACGACTTGCTGTGAGACCAGGTTGTTCTATCACAATACAAATAAATCCTGGTATTTCAAAAAATGTTTTCTAAATTTACAATTAAACCATTTTATAGTTTGAATTTTTTGTCAGCTTTATGAGAAAGGGTTAAAAAAAATACCACCAAACCGCTATTTTCACTCTTTTGGATTGTTCGTTTTCTTGTTTCCTTTGTCCCCTCCATTCATTTTCCCCTCTTTTGTTTTTATTCCATAATGTTTCTGCTCTAAATGACCTTCGGTAGCGGCAAAGGCAGCCACGTTTATGCTGCTAACACTGCAAACTGAGCGCGGCGCTCTTTTTAGGTTTGGAGAAAAGAAAAATAAGTGTGGCACATACAGCAACATGTGTGCGTGTGTGTTGTCACTTCAGCTTCTCCTGTTTTGTGTTCGGGGTCGCCACAGCGGATACACTCAGATCCGCATAGATATTTGGCACAAGTTTCACACCGGATGCCCTTCCTGACGCAACTCCAGTTTTACCTGGACAAACACACACAGCCGCTGGTGTTCCAAAGAGGTCTCCCATCCAAGTACTAACCAGATGCTGCTCTGCTTAGCTTCTGAGATCTGACAGGATGAGGCTCACACAGAGCAGACCGGCCGCAGCACATACAGCAACATAATTTTAAATAAAAATACACGGCACTGCATATAATTCCGAGCAGAGCTTTTTTTTATGTATAATCACTGAATATTACTTCATGTATTGAGAAGCTGAATTTCTCTATAATCATCCAACCTTCTCGGATGGAACATGACTGTTTTATTAATAAAATAAATAAAGAAATACATTTTCAAATAAGTTTCCTGGCTGATTGTTTCACCTCTTCCTTGCGGTCGTCTCGATGGATGAACCAGGTCACTGTCGCCTGCAGCGAGCGTGGAATGCACTCCAGGAAGGTGCTGTTGTTCTCGGTCCCGTACACCAGTTTGTCCTCTGTCACATCCAGTTCCTCTGGTTAATGAAGAGAAGAGTGAATTATAAATGATTAGTAAGTGTGTAATGCTGCAGTGGGCTTAAATCTGGTGACAGCGGATGACCCCTCAGAAGTGTCCAGCTCTGCTTGAGGTTTCTTCCTGTTTATTTTATTTTTTCTTTCTTTCTTGCAACAAACGCTGTGCTGCTGTGGTGGGAATGTTGGATAATAGAGTAACAGTTTAGATCTGCACTTTAGGACAAAATCAAATCCAAAACAAAAAGACCAAAGAACAGTTTCTATCCAAGAGCTGTTATTGCACTAAATGCTGCATAAACCTGAAACACATCTGTCACCACTGTGCAAAATATTACAGTGTAAATCTGTCTAGCTTATACTACTATACAGTCTTTAATTTTTATCTCTTTATTTTTGTCCTGGCTGGCACAGCTGCTACCTCAATTTCATCATAATTCTGCAATGACACTAAAGAGATTCTGATTGTATTTCCAACAATGTCTTTGGAAGATTTTTGTGCTTCCTTATTAAGATGATTTTAAAATGTGCATAAATTATATCTTCAATTTGAAAAAAAAATGTTTGCTTTCTTCCAAAATGCAAATAAATAATAATAAAAAGGACACTGAAATTTAAAATGACAGCAGCCTTTTAGAAACATAAGATGAAAGTGAGACGTATTAAATGATTCGATGACTGGCTGTGATTGGAGTGACAACTTTGTCCATTGTTTGAGTTAAAAAGGACAAAATAATCTAGGCTACACTTTGCCAAAAGTAGCACATTGCAATCTAACCTTAACCCTAAATAAGATAATAAAACATAACGTCATTTCTATCAAGTGAAAAATAAAAATACCAACAAAGACAACGGCATCGAACCTCTACGACCCGTTTCAAAAATGCTCTGTTAAACATTTATTATATAAAGGATATTTTAAATTGTATTTTCATGAGAATTGTGGTGATTTTTTGACAATTAAGAGTGACAAACACACAAAACAACACAAAAGCAGGAAGGTGGAAAAAAAAACTGTTCTGCACATTTGGTTTTAAACGCTATGAAAATAAATGTGATATTTAATCTTTAACAACCTAGAAGGACACTCAGGGGGAATTCTTCAGCCAAGACAAAACAAACAAACAAAAATCACTGCATGTTTGTAAAATTTTAGCATTACTATTCTTTTCTGAATATTTTTCAGGTAAGTGATGAATGGTGGTGACATTTCATCTTATCATGCTCATGCTTGATATATGTTTCAGATTCTGGTCACAACAATATTTGAAGTGTTCTTCCTCATGATGAGATAAATCATGTTTGAGTTTTGGGGAGGTCAGTTTGATGAATGAGTGTTCATGTGTTCATTTACAGAGATTTTATTTTTTTTAGTTTCAGGAGTAAAAACACCAGATGGTGGGATTTTTATTTCCACAATGTGACACATCAGCACAAAGAAATTCTGTAAACTGCAGAGACAAATCTTTTCAGCACCTCGACTCCCACCTTCCATCAGGTGAGCAAACACACCTTCATGTTTTCTTCTCCACCTCTTTCTTTCTCCTTATTTTCTTTCCTCCTTTTGTGTTTTTTTTTAAATCCTCTCTCGTTTATTCATGTATTTCTTCTTGTTTTTCACATGACAGATGGCGTTTTGGGATTTGACCTCCTCACACAGTTTAATTCCCTCGTACAGAGTGTTTCTGTCTGTCCTCCATCTGTCTTCCTGCTCTTATGATGTTGTCAAGGTTCACTGACGGCAACAATGTGGAGCCCGATTGATTTCATTTGTACGTGTCTGTCAAAAATGCATGAAGAGAAACTGTTCGTGTTGGAACAAGCAGTATTTTTTTACATTTCAAACCCAATGGAAGCGTCACAGTACTGCTTGTGTTTCTTGAACATTTTTTGCACTACAGTTAACTCCGTAGATCTCGTTTACTATTGCACCTTACAGCATTCATTTACGCTGATGTACGTATATCACTAGCATGTTGGGATCCACAGGCTCTAAACTGGGTCGTGGTTAGAAAATACGTAGCTGACATTTTTCAAGGGTGGTAATAAATTAAGCAATGAGTTGGAATGGTGTGCAAGTCCAGAATGTATTTAGAACCTTAGACCTCAATAATTTTTAGAAGAGGAACTCAACCCTTTTACTTAAATTTACGTATGTAATTGTTAATGTGAATTTACTGTCTTAATATATTTATAAATTGTTTAGGTCGTTGTTAACATATACACACTATTATTATTATTATTATTATTATCATTATTATTATTATTGTTATTATCACTCATTCACTCATCTTCAACCGCTTACTCCAATTATGTGCGTTCATTCCTGGGAAAGCTTGCTATAAGTACTTATTATGATTATTATTATTGATTTCTATTTATTTATTTATGTTTGCATATAAGTTGTACTGGAGTATAAGTTGCAGGACCTCAAAAACTACACTCTAAAACTTGTAAAGTTGAGTTCAACATCCAAAACTTGTTTCAAAGAGCTCTTTATGTTAAAGAGAGGTAGCAAGTGGACATAACTAAACACAGCTGCAATGTTTTAGAATGTAGCAAAAAACATCCCAAACAAACAAACAAACATAAAAGTGACTTATCCTCCGGAAAATGTGGCAAGTGGATTGCAGTGTTGCCCTGGCAAAGGTAGAAGTCAGTCATTTGGGTGAAGGTCAGGATCACTTGGGTCAAATGTGAGATTTCTGTAGCCCCAACTGTTTTCATGCCCACAGTTACTATTAGCTAGTAGTAATACTAATACTACTAATAATAATAATAATAGTAATGATAATAACGATAAGAAGAAGAAGCCTTACCGCTCACGTTCTGGTCCATGCACTGTAACACAGGGTTGCCATGCCTGATGTCTTGTCTACGGTAGCGGCGTTTGCTGTTTGACACGTATCGTGAGCAGGAGGATCCATCCCAGGCACAGTAGGGGTCTCTGGCGAGGCAGCACTCGGCACAAGCCTTCCCATAAGTCTCGCAGCGATGCAGCTTCACCTGGGCCACACCCATTGCAGAACCCACATACAGCGCTTGCTATTTGCAGGAGAGAAACATGTTAAAAAACATCCATGATGAAGAAAGTTTGATTCACACCCTGAAATATTCACACTCATAGAAACTGACCCTTTTAACTGATATGTCCATCGATGTGATTGGAGTTGACACCTGCAATGACAAGAATCAATAAAAATGTTTCATGAAAAAAAAAAATCTGAATTGAAAAGATGGAATGATGGAGAGGAAATAGAAGAACAGGATCAGTATAAAATGAAAATAGGCTTTTCATGCAGATTGTTGGATTTTAGAATCCAGTTTTATGAAAACTGTGAACAAAATGTTTTATTTAAATTTTCCTCTTAGCCCTCTGAGATCTCTGGGTATTTTCCAAATTTTTTCATAAATTTAGTAATTACCATTTTAAGGTACTTTTAGTACAACGCCCACATGTTGCATATCAAAATGTTCACACCAGTATCCACTTTCAGAATATGTGTCACATATTTGTGTCACATATAAATATAGATTAAATTATTAAATTTGCAATAATCTAAAAAAAACAAACAAATAATAATACAAATCTTTTTTCACATTGTCATGATGGGGTATTGTGTGTAGAATATTGAGGAAAATAATGAATTGCATCCATTTTGGAATAAGGCTATAACATAAAAAAATGTGGACAAAATGAAGCATTGTCAATACTTTCTGCACTATATATATATATATATATATATGTGTATATATATATATATATATATATATATATATATATATATATATATATATATATATATATATATATATATACACAGACAATCTCAGAATCTGATAACAGTCAATCCACAAAGGTGATGTGTGGGCAGGCTCGAGGATAGAAGACGTCTGTCCTGAGAAGAACCGGAACCACATGATTTCCGCCACCACCGAACCTGGTGAATACTGGAGCCGCCAAGTCCCGAATTCCCAGGTGATCACCGTCCCCGACTGCCGGATCTGGTACTGCTGGTGAAGAACAAAGACAGTCAAGTGTGGGTGTGTGTACACCCTGTAACAACAACGGTGGGAATGCCATCTCCACCTCTAACATACACTCGTGCAGCATCTGTTTAACCACTTATCTGACGGGACGTAGGACGAAACAGTCGCGACCCACGCCGGTCCTCTGGTTGACAGCTGCAACAGAATAGCTCTTGGAATCAATTAATACAGGCAGAGAAAGTTACCTCCATAGAAGTACGATATCTCGGCAACGAGGTGGAGATGACGTCTGGTCTTTATGGAGTGAGATGATGTAGAGTAGATGGGTGACAGCTGTCAAGAGATTATGAGTGACAGCTGTCACCCTCGGCTGTGTCCGTGGCGGCAGCGCCCTTTCGTGCCTGAAGCCCACACTTCAGGCAGGGCGCCCTCTGGTGGTGGGCCAGCAGTACCTCCTCTTCTGGCGGCCCACACAACAGGACCCCCCCCTCAACGGGTGCCTCCTGGCGCCCGACCAGGCTTGTTCGGGTGACGGTGGTAGAAGTCGGCCAGGAGGGCCGGATCCAGGATGAAGCTCCTCTTCACCCAGGAGCGTTCTTCGGGTCCATACCCCTCCCAGTCCACCAAATACTGGAACCCCCGACCCATCTGACGGACGTCCAGGAGCAGGCGCACCGTCCAAGCCGGCTCCCCGTCGATGATCCGAGCAGGAGGCGGCGCCGGTCCGGGAGCACAGAGGGGTGAGGTGTGGTGAGGTTTGATCCTTGAAACATGAAAGACCGGGTGGATCCGCAGTGAAGCCGGGAGTTGGAGCTTCACTGCGGCAGGACTGAGGACTTTGAGGATTTTGTATGGTCCGATATATCTGTCCTTGAGTTTCGGGGAGTCCACCTGGAGGGGGATGTCCTTCGTGGATAACCACACCTCCTGCCCAGGTTGGTAAGCAGGGGCCGGGGATCGCCGGCGGTCTGCATGGGTCTTCGCCCTCATCCGGGCCTTCAACAAGGCAGAACGGGCGGAGCGCCACACCCGACGGCACTTCCGCAGGTGGGCCTGGACCGAGGGCACACCGACCTCTCCCTCCACCACGGGAAACAACGGGGGCTGATA
Organism: Thalassophryne amazonica; assembly: GCF_902500255.1. NCBI lineage: Eukaryota > Metazoa > Chordata > Actinopteri > Batrachoidiformes > Batrachoididae > Thalassophryne > Thalassophryne amazonica. The sequence continues at coordinate 13,216,545 of NC_047108.1, forward strand.
CCCCAAACACACCTCAAATGGGGAGAGGCCGGTGGCAGAGGACACCTGGCTGTTATACGCATACTCGATCCAGGCCAGATGTTCACTCCAGACCTAATGGGGTGTTAAATGCCGTCTTCTATTCGTCTCCCTTCCGGATCCGAACCAGGTGATACGCATTTCTAAGATCCAGCTTAGTAAAGATTTTGGCTCCATGCAGGGGGGTGAACACGGAATCCAACAATGGCAACGGGTATCGGTTGCGAACCGTAATCTCATTCAGGCCCCTGTAATCAATGCATGGATGGAGTCCGCCATCTTTTTTGCCCACAAAAAAGAAACCTGCACCCATCGGGGAGGTGGAGTTCCGGATCAGCCCGGCAGCTAATGAGTCCCGGATGTAGGACTCCATTGATTCGCGCTCAGGTCGTGAGAGGTTGTGCAGCCTGCTGGATGGGAACTCAGCGCCTGGAACCAAATCAATGACACAATCGTACAGACGGTGCGGGGGAAGGGTGAGTGCCAGATCCTTGCTGAAGACGTCAGCAAGATTGTGGTACTCAACCGGCACTGCCGTCAGATTGGGAGGGACTTTGACCTCCTCCTTAGCATGTAAACCGGGAGGAACCGAGGATCCTAAACACACATGATGGCAGGTTTCGCTCCACTGAACCACCACCCCAGACGGCCAATCAATCCGGGGATTGTGCTTCAACATCCATGGGAAGCCCAAAATCACGCGGGAGGTAGAAGGAGTTACAAAAAACTCAATCTCCTCCCGATGGTTTCCAGACACCACCAGAGTTACTGGTTGTGTCTTGTGTGTGATTAAAGGGAGGAGGGTGCCATCTAGTGCCCGCACCTGCAATGGCGAAGGAAGCGCCACCAGAGGGAGCCCTACCTCCCTTGCCCATCTGCTGTCTAGCAAATTCCCTTCTGACCCTGTGTCCACCAGTGCTGGGGCTTGAAGGGTTAAATCCCCGCTCAGGATTGTAACTGGGAGTCGTGTGGCAATCTGTGTGTGTCCCACGTGAATGTTATGACCCCCCCTTAGCCCAGTCTCTAAGGGCGGTTGTTGTCGTTGTGGCCGTTTGGGGCAATTTTCCTGTATGTGCTCCTTTGAGCTGCAGAGAAAACACTCCCCGTGGACCAGCCTCCTCATTTTGGCCCTGTGCGTTTCCCTAAGAACGTCAGCAGGGGGGGCTGTTGCCCCACGGAGCGCTGCGGCTGTGGAGCGTGGGGAGGGCGGCCACTTTTCGAACCCGGAAGGGAGAGGGATGGCGCGTATCCAGCCACGTCCTTCGCCTCGCTCCCGACGGCGCTCCTCCAACCGATTGTCTAACCGTATAACGAGATTGATAAGCCCATCTAAATCCCGCGGTTCTTCCTTAGCTACCAGATGCTCCTTCAGGACCGATGACAGTCCGTTTATGAAGGCGGCGCGGAGCGCAACGTTATTCCAGCCGGACCTCGCAGCCGCGATGCGGGAGTCGACTGCATATTCGGCTGCGCACCGGCGCCCCTGTCGCATTGACAGCAGCATTGTTGAAGCAGTCTCTCCTCTGTTAGGGTGATCAAACACTGTTCTGAACTCCCCCACAAACCCAGTGTATGCTGATAACAACCGTGAGTTCTGTTCCCAGAGCGCCGTAGCCCAGGCGCGTGCCTTACCCCGAAGCAAATTAATAACATAAGCCACCTTGCTGGCATCAGACGTGTACATCACAGGTCGTTGTGCAAAGACGAGCGAACACTGCATCAGAAAGTCCGCGCACGTCTCCACACAACCCCCGTACGGCTCAGGGGGACTTATGTATGCTTCAGGGGATGGTGGGGGGGTTTGTTGAACGACCAGTGGAATGTTAATACCCGGCACCGGGTCGGCAGGAGGAGGAGCCGCAGCAGCGCTCTGATCGCGCGCTTCCACCTGTGCGGTGAGAGCCTCCATCCTGCAATTAAGGATGATGTTTTGCTTGGACATCAAATCCAGCCGAGCGGTAAAGGCGGTGAGGATTTGCTGTAACTCACCGAGCACGCCTCCTGCAGACGCCTGTGCACCCTGTTCTTCCATTGGCTGTCCAACAGATGGGTGACGCCCCTCGGGATCCATGACGCTGGCCGAGATATCCTGTTGTGAAAGTGTAGTGACACGGACCCACAACAGGGGGCGCAAATGAACGGTCAATAGATGAGCCAAAAAAGTAACAATTTAATGTTGTGAAGGTGCACAACGAATACACAGACAATCTCAGAATCTGATAACAATCAATCCACAAAGGTGACGTGTGGGCAGGCTCGAGGATAGAAGACGTCTGTCCTGAGAAGAGCCGGAACCACACGATTTCCGCCGCCACCGAACCTGGTGAATACTGGAGCCGCCAAGTCCCGAATTCCCAGGTGATCACCGTCCCCGACTGTCGGATCTGGTACTGCTGGCGAAGAACAAAGACAGTCAAGTGTGGGTGTGTGTACACCCCGTAACAACAATGGTGGGAATGCCACCTCCACCTCTAACACACACTCGTGCAGCGTCTGTTTAACCACTTATCTGACGGGATGTAGGACGAAACAGTCGCGACCCACGCCGGTCCTCTGGTTGACAGCTGCAACACAATAGCTCTTGGAATCAATTAATACAGGCAGAGAAAGTTACCTCCATAGAAGTACGATATCTCGGCAACGAGGTGGAGATGACGTCTGGTCTTTATGGAGTGAGATGATGTAGAGTAGATGGGTGACAGCTGTCAAGAGATAATGAGTGACAGCTGTCACCCTCGGCTGTGTCCGTGGCAGCAGCGCCCTCTCGTGCCTGAAGCCCGCACTTCAGGCAGGGCACCCTCTGGTGGTGGGCCAGCAGTACCTCCTCTTCTGGCGGCCCACACAACACTGTGTGTAGAAATATTTTGGCTCTAAAGCTGAAAAAATACATACATTTTTAGAAAATTGTTGCAACCTTTACTGAAAATTCACCTTTACTCGTGTGGACAAAATGTTTTAGTGCTCAGAATGGATTTACCAAAGTCTTTGCCTCACAAAAGCAGTGTAACATATGAAGGAAATTGTAAAGAAATGTATTACACCATTTCCAGTTAGATGATTTCTGTGTTCACTCTATCCATAAATGTCCATATATAATATCAATCACTTGATGAAAAGTGGAACGTCCTTCACAAAAATCCCCATTTGATGTTCTGGGGGGTGGGGGTGGGGGACTTGTAAATCCAGGAAAAAAAAAATCACCCATCAACATTTTTTTTAATGACAGTATTCTTTGTCTGTAGGACTAAATAAAAAGTAAAAGTTTACAGGCCTACAGAATCTTTTTTAGCATTTCTGAGAGTTTAGTGGCAATATGAATTCAGACAGGAGTCCCCATGGACTATGATACTTGCAGACGACATTGTGATCTGTAGTGAGAGTAGAGAGCAAGTTGAGTCTAGTCTGGAGAGGTGGAGATATGCTTTGGAGAGAAGGGGAATGAAAGTCAGTAGAAGCAAGACTGAGTGCATGTGTGTGAATGGGAGGGAGCCCAGTGGAATAGTGCAGTTACAAGGAGTAGAAGTGGTGAAAGTAGATGAGTTTAAATATTTGGGGTCAACTGTTCAAAGTAATGGAGAGTGTGGTAGAGAGGTGAAGAAGAGAGTGCAGGCAGGGTGGAGTGGGTGGAGAAAGGTGGCAGGAGTGATTTATGACCGAAGAATATCAGCAAGAGTGAAGGGGAAAGTTTACAAGACAGTAGTGAGACCAGCTATGTTGTACGGTTTAGAGATGGTGGCACTAACAAAAAGACAGGAGGCAGAGCTGGAGGTGGCAGAGCTGAAGATGTTGAGATTCTCTTTGTGAGTGACGAGAACGGACAAGATTAGGAATGAACATATCAGAGGAACAGCTCAGGTGGGACGGTTTGGAGACAAAGTCAGAGAGGCGAGATTGAGATGGTTTGGACATGTGCAGAGGAGGGACCCAGGGTATATAGGGAGAAGGATGCTGAGGATGGAGCCGCCAGGCAGGAGAAGAAGAGGGAGGCCAAAGAGGAGGTTTTTGGATGTGCTGAGGGAGGACATGCAGGTGGTTGGTGTGACAGAGTAAGATACAGAGGACAGGGTGAGATGGAAACGATTGATCTGCTGTGACGACCCCTAATGGGAACAGCCGAAAGACAAAGAAGTGGCAGTATAAATTTGTCTGACTCCTAAACAAAGCGATGGTGCACTCTGAATGAGCAAGTTGAAGGGGCAGGCAGAGAGAAAGAGAGAGAGAGAGAGAGAGAGAGAGAGAGAGAGAGAGAGAGAGAGAGAGAGAGAGAGAGAGAGAGAGAGAGACAGACAGACAGACAGACCCATGTGACCTTCTGCTCTCGGATTGGCTGTGTGGCAAAGATATCTTAAAACAGGGATTAAAACTAGAGGTGACATGCTGTAGTTTCAGGAAGTGGTCAAAATAAGTCTCTGTGCCATTCTGTCACTGATTTGTTAATAAAAACATGAGTTGGATGTGCTGGCTCTTCTAGAGACCTCAGAGGGTTAATGATTACAGCTCAACTGATGCACAGCATCACTGAAACAGGCACTAAACAATTTGAGTGCATTATGAAGTCAAACTTACTTTAAAGACTTGTAGCTCCTCGAGTGTGATCTCCTCTGTCTCCAGACTGTTTCCACTGGGCAGGACAACAACCTTCAGCACTGCACCACTGTCTGAGCCACAGAGACAAAGGTTGTAAGTAACTTAACCCAGAAAACATTTTAAGGCTCCTGGTGGGATTCAAACTCTGGATTTTTCTCACACAAGATCAAAGCTCAACCAGGTCAGCCACAGAGGATTCTCCACTAGTTAAGCTAAAATAGAGCATGTTTCAGTCTGGATTGTGCCTTATTTCAGTAATAGAGGTGCAGTTTAGCTAAAATTTCCATAAAAATGGATCATTTTGTGATAAAAGCATGGATTTTGGCACACACATTCTAAATTAACTAATATTTATTTTCAGATATGGAGCCATCCTGGAGCTGGCCTCTAATGAGCTACATGGGTCAATAAAGAATTACACAGGGGTCAAAATGTAAAAATGCTCCAATCATGTTGAAAACTATACCACATTATTTGGCTGATTATAACTATTCCAAAAAGGTATAGTTTGGACTTATGGGGTAAAAACAAATGGTGACAGAGATCAGTTTCAGTTTGTACAAGGGTCAAAAGTTAAAGTTGCTCCAATTTTGGTACAAATTATGCAGATTATTGGTTGAGTTAATACACAGTAAAATCACCTGTGTTAAATTAACACTGACAGTGTACCTATGGTCCCACTCTGGGACCATAGGTACACTGTCACTGTTAATTTAACACTGTCAGTGTTAGTTTTACACTGGTGAGTTTACTGTGTAGCATTTTAAAAAGGAATAGTTTACACCATCTGTCATGCTTAGTTGTCATGTTACGGGTAACATTTGTCATACATCACAGAATCCAATGGATGTCAACCTTGTTTGACCTTTACTTTGGACACCAAGCATTCAGCACAGTCAAAACTATTCCATTTTTTAATCCTTTTATTTCAACCAATAATTTGCATCAGAATTTATTGTTCAGTCCCATGTACAGTAAAACTCACCTAAACCGCCATCGTATAAACCGGATATTCACAGTTACTGGACAAAAAAAGTCCCAATGTTTTTGTATTGTTTTCCATGTAATAAACACTGTATATAACAGATTTTTCGCTCACATCAGATAAAATGTCCCGTCCGATCGCAGACCGCAATGTATTTCCATTAAAAACCCCTCGCATGTGGGACTGGAGTCATTTCTGTGATTAAAAGCCTGACTGTTTATTTTTTTTCACACTGTGCTCAGACTTGGACCCACAGCCTGATGTGCACCTGTTAAATCAGACACAGCAAATGGCTGTGATTTGACACTTTTCTGCTTTCACTCTTTCCTCTCATATTTTAATAGTTTTGCAGTGCGCATGCTTATTACATTTTGGGATCACATACATTTGGCAGAAAAGTCTGCAAATTTACAACACAGAGTCAGAAAAAGATTAAATTGTACCGCATACCTTTGAAATGGAGGTGATGATTATAGAAAGAAAAGCTTGTTGAGGGACAAATTAATCCAGAATAAAGCATAATCCAGTGACGGAGAACTTTAAAACTGTCACACACGTCATTGCATGACACGGAGTTACAGAGCAGCAGCTGCATAAATCAGGCTTTAAATTAAGTAAATAAATCATCATGAATTGTAAATTTATGTAAATTTGATAGCTTAACTATTTTTATATTTATTTTGATCGTACCTATACCTGGATGTGTTGCTGTATGTGGTTCATTCAGTAGTTCAGTACAGTTGGAACCAAAATAGTGCCATGTTCTCAGTTGATGCTATTCTCTGAATAAAGGGACCCTAGTTTAGATATGCCACCCCCCACCACCCACAAACACAAACATAAACACAAACACACAGACACTAAGAACAAACAAAAACAAGCAAACAAATACAAAAAACCCTGCAAAACTGTTTTGCAAGGTTTTTTTTTTATCTACAATATTAAAAACTTGGATCGAATGGATTTTAATGTTTAAATTTGTCATCATAAGTGCACCGTCTTAAGCTGATTTCTGAAATGTGATATTGAAAGTTACATATCACAACTGGATCAGTCCAGTGCAGAGGAAGATGTGATTCCTCAAACACACTTTGCTCCATAGATGCAAAGATGAAGTCAGAGCGAGAAGGAGCATGAAGATGACAGATGACGTCATCATCATCACCATCATCATCATCATCATCATCATTACAAAGTGCGTTGACAGCTGTAGAAGCTTTGGAAAACGCGCTCTGTCAGAACAAACTCACTGGGATAGATGGAATCTCAGAGTGTCTGCTCACGTTTTAACCCTAAACCTGCAGATGCATTTTCTTTCTGCAGACTTCAGTGATTGAACTCACTCACCTGTGCCAATGAACATGACGTCATACTGGCCGTCTTCAGCTTCTACCCTGTCCACCACAATCTGTCTCAGCTTGTAAGGAACATTTGCTTTGACCAGCACAGGCTGGCGCAGAGCAGGATAGATAGGACGCCACATCAGCGGGTGGCCACGGGCGAAGTGCAGCACAGAGTCCGGGAAGTCCTTGGTGCTGCCAAACTCTCTGCCGGGCTGGTTTGTGATCTTACTGGGACACTGCAGAGACACAGGAGAGATTGAAGCGGAAACGCTTTGATGCCAGATTCTGCTCCGAGATGTTTCAAAGGACTGTTTGCACCAAATGCATGTTGGTACAAATGGATGAATTACAAACTCATGACAATCTGCTTCTCATGAATTGTTCCATCAGAAGCAGATTGTCATGAGTTTGTAATTCATCCATTTAGAAATAAAAGAAGTGAAATGTTCTTGTTTAGTGGTAAAGACGTGACAACAGAATCTGTCAAACTGATAAAGATCATTCATATCAAACTACCTCCACATTTTCTGGTTTGCACCTCAATGATTTCTCACACACCTGCATCCTGAATCTTTGGAACTGCATTTTAGAAAATAGGACATAGTGCCTGAAGGCATGAAGACATGAAGGGCTATGACAGTCTGACCTTGACCTTCTCCCAAGTGACTGACCTGTGGTTGACCTTGTCAGGGAATCCACATTTGGTCAAACTCACATTGAAAATCAAATTCCTTGACCTTTGCCAACATGAATTTCTTGGGGAATTTTGTGGTCAGCCTTCACTGATGTACAAAGTTTGTTAGAAATCAGCAAGTAGTCAGGGGGTGGGGGGCAACAAACAGGCAGACCATAATCCCAGAGACTGACCTTTGACAAAATTCATCTTGCTTGGGTAATTCCAGAGCCCACCTATCATATCCATATGTGTCCTAACTTTGGTGAAAATCAGACTGAAAAACCTTAAATTTGACCTTTAACCCCAATGACCTTGAACCTAATGATTGACCCTTGACAAATTTTAATCTTGCCTGGTTAATTCCATAAACCACCTACAGTATGTGTGTGTGCTAACTTTGGTACAAAACAGACTGAAAAACTTAAAATTTGACCTTTAACCCCAGTGACCTTGCCCTTCACCAAAACAAGCCCTTTTAGGGCTCGACCTTCAATCACAGATCAGGTGGAAATCAGGCCGAGGGTGTGTGAGGAGGACAGCTAAGGAACACCCTGTACGTTCACTTGATTTTAGTGAAATAATCCCTGATTTAAAATTGACAGTTTACTGATTAAAATAAACTTTTATCATCATTCTGCATTTTCAGCACCTTCCTCCTTAGTTTCCTCTCCTTCTTCATTTCCTCTCCTCGCTCTATTTCAGACCAGAACATTCCTGTTAATCAGAGAGTCGGTGCGGTGAAACCACAGAGGTGTTCACTCTGTTCTCACATTATTCTCTCTCCGTCACTCTAACGAGGTGGAATTGGATGCACTGTGTGTGTGTGTGTGTGTGTGTGTGTGTGTGTGTGTGTGTGTGTGTGTGTGTGTGTGTGTGTGTGTGTGTGTGTGCATGCTTGCGCACAATGGGGCTTAATCACAGTCATATAGTTCAGGGACCACGATGTGGTTCCTCAGATCAGCAACAGAAACCAGGAGGAGGATCAGCACAGTATCGATTAGAGTCATTTACTGACTCTGCGGTTTAAACAGAGTTCAGTAAAATTTGGTGAATTGTTTTGGAGGTGATGCAGTTCAGGAAGTGGATCCAGGAATTTTTTTCCCCCCTTTTTCTTACTATTGCATGATTGGGAAATTTGATGAACCTATTGTCCCAATTACAAGACATGCCCTGATTAGAAGGCAAACTGCCATTTTTCAAGAAAAAAAAACACTTTTTGAAGTCCCAATCAAATTGTTTTTTTTCTTAAAAAAAAGTACATTTATTTGAAAATTATGCAAATAAAAACACAATTTATATGCAGTCTATCAGTTCTTTTTTCCACCACATACTGACACACTGACGCTTTTACAACCACAGCACCCTGACTATTTTTAAAATGGCCTCTTTGGGTTTGCTATCTTCTAACATTGTACTCTCTTCCCCCATATTTCTTGGGTGCTTGAGGGTTGCTTGATGACTATTTATCACCATGAGTTTGAAGTCTGCATCATAATTTCTCTGCGGGTGCTTCTTAGTTACCTGACTTTTTAGTTACCTGGGTGATTACTTGGGGGGGGGGGGGGGGGGGGGGGTGGTAAGGTTAGACCTTACTCGTTTGAAGTGCCTTGAGGAAGCATTATTGTGATTTGGTGCTATATAATTAAAATAAATTGAAATTAATTGAATTGAATTTTGAGGTGCTCTATTTTCAGAATGATCAGTATGTTTCTCACTCATGCAGAGCTGTAAGCGAGTTAGAGATAGAGGTCACTTCAGTCCTGGGAGGCACAATAGTTTCATGGGTATTTAGCACCAGTTTCTTAATATGACACTAGATGTATCTCCAAGAAAAAAAGTCTTAAGGATAATCCAATAATTCCTCCAAAATGAATGCTTCATGAGAAACATCATGCATTTCATGACCATCTATCCAAAGCTGTACGATGGTCCACATCCAGATAATGATCCACATCTGGTGGACAAAATGTATTTCTGGACAGGTGTGGTCTAGCAGAATGGACTAAGGCACTCAACTAAAACTAAAGTAGAGTGTGGGGGCTAGGCAAAATGCACTCTACTGATTGTCCTCAATTTTATTTTACTCCCTCCCTCCCAACAAACACACAAAACAACCATTTCTCATAAAGCTTGTGCACTTCATTATTCATTATTGCTGCAGGAAATAACCTTATCATCACATGCATGGTGTAATAAGGTCAGATTAAGGTTAGGTTAAGGTTGATAAGGAACAGCGGTGGTTGGAGTTATATGTTGCTTAAAATGAAAACATTTGTCAATTTATTTCACTTCCAAAGCCTACAAATGCCACCAGACATATAGAGCACTTAAGTGTCACTTTACACAAATACAACATTTAATAATTTTTCAGCATCCATCTGTTAGCACTCCTAATTTTTCAGTTAATGCCAAAGCCCTGTATGGTAAAATGATGTTGGTGGAGCATCTCAGTCACCCAGGTTGTGGTATCCAAGTAGGCTGATTCAGGTCAAGTGGACTTGATTAGTTCCTTGGTAAAGTGCCTTGGGGCAACTGTTTGTTGTGATTTGGCGCTATATAAATAAAATTGATTTGATTTGATTTGGTAGAATGAGGAACCTTATCCAGAGGCAGAATGCATAAACCTTTGGTGTTTTGTTTTTAAATTGTGGGATGGGTGTTTTTTCTTCCCTGACTATCTCTTGATTGTGTACCATGAAGGAGGTTAGCGTCTATGACTCCCCTGGAAGGAACACTAATTCGACACATACTTCTTCTCCAGTCAAGGCCAGTACACATTTGCAGCTGGGTGGACTGAGATGATGCAGATGAAGGGTCTTGTCGAAGGACACGCACAGGAAGCGTGACCGGGAATTGAACCCCGGTCTACAGATTGGTAGGCAAACTCCTTATCCCACAGAGGTACATGTGTTCTCTGGCAATCAGCAAATTGTGTGCACATCTGGGTAAGGATCTCTATCTCTTGATGAAATCTAAACCCTATGATTAAAGGGTGAGTGAAATTATCTCTTCAGTATGATGTCATGTCTGTGAAAGCAAAAGTTTGGGTCAACATGTAAGAGAACTTTTACAAATGAGTGAATCAAAGAAGGATCAGCTTAGAAAAAGCCTGTTTGAGTTTTATGGGTGGGGTTATGAATCTACTGAATTCACGATGAGGATCTTCAGGAGTTCTGACAAAGTGAAATAGCCATTAAAGGGTTTGTTTTAAGTCAATTATCTTAACAGACACTCACCACTCCCGGTCGTGGGTAAGGGACCCGGCCTTCATAGGCCCCCCACTGGTAGTCCGGGGCCTCTTTATGAGCGAAGGGACCATTAAAGGCTTCTCTGATGTCAGCCATACGGTAAACGCATACGGCGAAACCCTGGAACACGTTACTGAAGAGGACACAAAACAGCACCCAACATTTACTAAAAAACTAAATTAAAGAAATAATACACAGTAAAACTCGCCTAAACCATCATTGTATAAACCAGATATTTGCACTCACTGGGCAAGATCAAAAGTCCCAATTCGTTTGTATGGTTTTCCATGTAATAAACATTGTATATACGGGATTTTGTATAACAGATTTTCGCTCACATCGGACAAATGTCCTGTCCGATCTCAATGCATTTCCATTAAAAATCCCTTCACATATACCAGACAGAGCAGTCTGGACGTGCCCAGTAACAGAGGTATGAAATGAAGTTCAGCACTGACACTTGCCAATTTGAGGAAAGTGGGCACCGTATTTCCATGATTAAAAGACCAGGCATTTATTTTTTTCAAACCGTGCTCAGACACGGGACCTTGTTGCCTGCACTGTAATCAATCAATCAATTTCAATCAATTTTTTTTATATAGCGCCAAATCACAACAAACAGTTGCCCCAAGGCGCTTTATATTGTAAGGCAAGGCCATACAATAATTATGTAAAACCCCAACGGTCAAAACGACCCCCTGTGAGCAAGCACTTGGCTACAGTGGGAAGGAAAAACTCCCTTTTAACAGGAAGAAACCTCCAGCAGAACCAGGCTCAGGGAGGGGCAGTCTTCTGCTGGGACTGGTTGGTGCTGAGGGAGAGAACCAGGAAAAAGACATGCTGTGGAGGGGAGCAGAGATCGATCACTAATGATTAAATGCAGAGTGGTGCATACAGAGCAAAAAGAGAAAAGAAACAGTGCATCATGGGAACCCCCCAGCAGTCTACGTCTATAGCAGCATAACTAAGGGATGGTTCAGGGTCACCTGATCCAGCCCTAACTATAAGCTTTAGCAAAAAGGAAAGTTTTAAGCCTAATCTTAAAAGTAGAGAGGGTGTCTGTCTCCCTGATCTGAATTGGGAGCTGGTTCCACAGGAGAGGAGCCTGAAAGCTGAAGGCTCTGCCTCCCATTCTACTCTTACAAACCCTAGGAACTACAAGTAAGCCTGCAGTCTGAGGGCGAAGCGCTCTATTGGGGTGATATGGTACTACGAGGTCCCTAAGATAAGATGGGACCTGATTATTCAAAACCTTATAAGTAAGAAGAAGAATTTTAAATTCTATTCTAGAATTAACAGGAAGCCAATGAAGAGAGGCCAATATGGGTGAGATATGCTCTCTCCTTCTAGTCCCCGTCAGTACTCTAGCTGCAGCATTTTGAATTAACTGAAGGCTTTTTATGGAACTTTGAGGACAACCTGATAATAATGAATTACAATAGTCCAGCCTAGAGGAAATAAATGCATGAATTAGTTTTTCAGCATCACTCTGAGACAAGACCTTTCTGATTTTAGAGATATTGCGTAAATGCAAAAAAAGCAGTCCTACATATTTGTTTAATATGCGCTTTGAATGACATATCCTGATCAAAAATGACTCCAAGATTTCTCACAGTATTACTAGAGGTCAGGGTAATGCCATCCAAAGTAAGGATCTGGATCTTTAAAAGCAGGAAATTAGAGGTCATCCATGTCTTTATGTCTGTAAGACAATCCTGCAGTTTAGCTAATTGGTGTGTGTCCTCTGGCTTCATGGATAGATAAAGCTGGGTATCATCTGCGTAACAATGAAAATTTAAGCAATACCGTCTATAATACTACCTAAGGGAAGCATGTATAAAGTGAATAAAATTGTCCTAGCACAGAACCTTGTGGAACTCCATAATTAACTTTAGTCTGTGAAGAAGATTCCCCATTTACATGAACAAATTGTAATCTATTAGACAAATATGATTCAAACCACCGCAGCGCAGTGCCTTAATACCTATGGCATGTTCTAATCTCTGTAATAAAATTTTATGGTCACAGTATCAAAAGCAGCACTGAGGTCTAACAGAACAAGCACAGAGATGAGTCCACTGTCCGAGGCCATAAGAAGATCATTTGTAACCTTCACTAATGCTGTTTCTGTACTATGATAATTCTAAAACCTGACTGAAACTCTTCAAATAGACCATTCCTCTGCAGATGATCAGTTACGCTGTTTTACAACTACCCTTTCAAGAATTTTTGAGAGAAAAGGAAGGTTGGAGATTGGCCTATAATTAGCTAAGATAGCTGGGTCAAGTGATGGCTTTTTAAGTAATGGTTTAATTACTGCCACCTTAAAAGCCTGTGGTACATAGCCAACTAACAAAGATAGATTGATCATATTTAAGATCGAAGCATTAAATAATGGTAGGGCTTCCTTGAGCAGCCTGGTAGGAATGGGGTCTAATAAACATGTTGATGGTTGGATGAAGTAACTAATGAAAATAACTCAGACAGAACAATCGGAGAGAAAGAGTCTAACCAAATACCGGCATCACTGAAAGCAGCCAAAGATAACGATACGTCTTTGGGATGGTTATGAGTAATTTTTTCTCTAATAGTTAAAATTTTGTTAGCAAAGAAAGTCATGAAGTCATTACTAGTTAAAGTTAATGGAATACTCAGCTCAATAGAGCTCTGACTCTTTTCAGCCTGGCTACAGTGCTGAAAAAGAAACCTGGGGTTGTTCTTATTTCTTCAATTAGTGATGAGTAGAAAGATGTGCTAGCTTTACGGAGGGCTTTTTTATAGAGCAACAGACTCTTTTTTCAGGCTAAGTGAAGATCTTCTAAATTAGTGAGACACCATTTCCTCTCCAACTTACGGGTTATCTGCTTTAAGCTACGAGTTTGTGAGTTATACCACGGAGTCAGGCACTTCTGATTTAAAGCTCTCTTTTTCAGAGGAGCTACAGCATCCAAAGTTGTCTTCAATGAGGATGTAAAACTATTGACGAGATACTCTATCTCCCTTACAGAGTTTAGGTAGCTACTCTGCACTGTGTGGTATATGGCATTAGAGAACATAAAGAAGGAATCATATCCTTAAACCTAGTTACAGCGCTTTCTGAAAGACTTCTAGTGTAATGAAACTTATTCCCCACTGCTGGGTAGTCCATCAGAGAAATGTATGATCAGACAGAAGGGAGTTTTCAGGGAATACTGTTAAGTCTTCTATTTCCATACCATAAGTCAGAACAAGATCTAAGATATGATCACACATATCCCTGGATGTGACGAACCAAAGACCTTTAGATCAGAGCCCTCGCCCTGCTCTCCGGAGCCTGACCCACTTGGTAAATCAGATATCGCAAAAAGGCTGTGATTGGTCACTTTTCAGGTTTCAGTCCTTCCTCTCCCATCATATTTAAAAAGTTTTGCAGTGTGCACGCTGATTTAATTTTGATCATACATTTGGCAGATAAGTCCGAAGTATGACAAATTTCACAACACAGAGTCGGAAAAAGATGCTCAATGACTTGCAATTCATGGAGGAAATTGTACACCTTATCTGTATTTGGAGGTTGAGATTGTATAAAGAAGCTTCTTGAGGGACAATTAATCCAGAAAAACACACAGTTCCTGATGTAAATTCATTAAGACACGACAGAGAATTTAAAAACTGTAATGCGCACATCAACGTCAGCCTGCATGGCCATGACGTAACAGAGCTGCAGAAGCATAAATCAGGCTTTAGGGTTTTAAGGTATCACTCTGCAGCGGATATAGAAAAAGAGCGACTTGACCAAATGTAATCTTTTAATGCACATAATGCTCGGTGCTTATTTAGTATTTGTACTGATATTTAGTATTTGTATTGATTAACTCTACACTGGATATATCAGTTGGCCCATAATATTGGCCAGCATGAGTTTTTTCATGAATATATCGGTATCTGGTTTATTTTTACCAATAAAAAACTATTTTACCCAGCAACAACACTTTGAGTGTTGGAAATGTTGTCATTATGTATTTTGCCCAGCAGCGAATACTCTCACAGGATTGTTTACAGTACTGTCCAAACATGGTTGGGACCCCATCACCCCTTGGTCACATTAGAAACAGAGGCAAGGCAACCGCTGCCATTCATTTGAATCAGAGTGGGCTGTCCCTGATATTAGTGACGGTATTTAAAAAAATACACATTGCTTGGGCTCTACTCCACAATGACAACATTTGATCCACAAGAAGTCTTTACGTCACCAAGCTTCTAGTCATGATCAATTAATTACATTCCTGTAGATAACTTCTACTCACTGCTCCATACACAAAATTTACAATTAATGGTGAACTGTAATCTAACCTTAAAGTATATCAGATGTATAAGAAAAAAAAGATTAAGGCTCCTGTTTGTACCTGATGGTACTGAAGATGGCATAAACATCAGGGGTTCCTCTCATCTTTGGTCCTCAGCAGGAAAACATCCTCTGGTTTACAAAAAACACAATTTCAATTCCTGTGTGAACATTTGCATTTGGCTGCACGTGCAGTTCTTAAATAAATGATTAAAACTAAAGTGCACGTGTTTCTGACCCAGCTGGTTGAAGTGAGTGTCGATGCCGTGAGGTCCTGGTACTGAACAGATCAGTCTGGCTTTGATAAAAGTACTCCACTTGTTGACCAAACTCTTGACCGCCGACATCATTCTGCCAGATGACAGAAAAACAAGATATCAAATAAATTTAATTTTAAAGTGTAGCAATGGTCTAAATGCAAATTTAAAATAGGGCACCTTTTTATTTAAAGGTTGTTTTGTTTTTTCACTCTGCTATCAGACAAAGTTGTGTGTATGTTTATGCAATAACCTGAAAAAGTAGACAGAAGGTTTGTGCAGAGTTTCTTTCTGTTCAGTGAAATAATGAAATTAACTGGATCCAGATTGACCTCCATTCTTCTTTTAGTGCAGTTGACAAGAGAATATTTACAGAGGAATCTTTCAGATGGTGAAACATGCAACAAATCTGAAAAAATACACATTACTCTTTGAAAAATCCAATTGGCCACTTGAATTTTCAATTGGCAGCCAGGTAGGGGTCAGCTGAAGAATTACACAGGGGTCAAAATTAAAAGATGCTCCAATAATATCGAAAACTATACTACATTATTCCTCTGATCATACATTTTCCAAAAAAGGTATAGTTTTGGACTAACAAATTACAAGCAACTTCAAATTGACCCCTGTACAAATTTCCGTCCACACTGGTGACCTCTACTGGTGGTTGGCTCTCACTGCGGTATTGTATCACTTTTCTGTTCCGGAGCACAGCGGTGTTTTGCTGTATCTATTAGCTGTTTAATCTGCGTAGTTAGATGGATCTAGATAACTAGATATCAATTTATTTCACAGTGTAATCTTCACGTGCCTTAACTAAAGCACTCCCTGCTGAATCACCTCTAAATTATTTACACATTATTCACTTTGTGTTTTTTAGGAATCCACTAGCTTAGTGCAGCTACTAGCTCTTAGCCGGTTTAGCATGGCGGCTTCTCCTGTCTCTCCCACACTTTTCTGCTCTGGGTGAAATGTTTAGTTATTCCTCAGCCTCCTTTAGTAGTAATGGTACTTGTAATAAGTGTAGCTTGTTCGTAGCTTTGGAGGCCAGGCTGGGCGAATTGGAGACTCGGCTCCGCACCTTTGAAAATCCTACAGCTAGCCAGGCCCCTGTAGTTGGTGCGGACCAAGGTAGCTTAGCCGCCGTTAGCTGTCCCTCAGCAGATCCGAGCAGCCGGGAAAGCAGGCCGACTGGGTGACTGTGAGGAAGAAGCGTAGTTCTAAACAGAAGCCCCCTGTACACCACCAACCCGTTCACATTTCTAACCATTTTTCCCCACTCGGCGACACACCCGCCGAGGATCAAACTCTGGTTATTGGCGACTCTGTTTTGAGAAATGTGAAGTTAGCGACACCAGCAACCATATTCAAATGTCTTCCAGGGGCCACAGCAGGCGACATTGAAGGAAATTTGAAACTGCTGGCTAAGGCTAAGCGTAAATTTGGTAAGATTGTAATTCACGTCGGCAGTAATGACACCCGGTTACGCCAATCGGAGGTCACTAAATTAATATTGAATCGGTGTGTAACTTTGCAAAAAGAGTCGGACTCTGTAGTTTTCTCTGGGCCCCTCTCCAATCGGACCGGGAGTGACATGTTTAGCCGCATGTTCTCCTTGAATTGCTGGCTGTCTGAGTGGTGTCCAAAAAGAGGTGGCTTCATAGATAATTGGCAAAGCTTCTGGGGAAAATCTGGTCTTGTTAGGAGAGACGGCATCCATCCCACTTTGGATGGAGCAGCTCTCAATTCTAGAAATCTGGCCAATTTTATTAAACCCTCCAAATCGTGACTATCCAGAGTTGGGACCAAAGGCAGAGTTGTAGTCTTACACACCTCTCTGCAGCTTCTCTCCACCTGCCATCCCCCCAATACCCCATCCCCGTAGAGACGGTGCCTGCTCCCAGACCACCAATAACCAACAAAAATCTATTTAAGCATAAAAATAAAAATAAAAATAATAATAATATAATATGGCACCTTCAACTGCACCACAGACTAAAACAGTTAATGTGGTCTATTAAATATTAGGTCTCTCTCTTCTAAGTCCCTGTTAGTAAATGATATAATAATTGATCAACATATTGATTTATTCTGCCTTACAGAAACCTGGTTACAGCAGGATGAATATGTTAGTTTAAATGAGTCAACACCCCCGAGTCACACTAACTGTCAAATGCTCAAAGCACGGGTCGAGGAGGAGATTAGCAGCAATCTTCCACTCCAGCTTATTAATTAATCAAAGACCCACAGAGCTTTAATTCATTTGAAATCTTGACTCTTAGTCTTGTCCATCCAAATTGGAAGTCCCAAAACCAGTTTTATTGTTATTATCTATCGTCCACCTGGTCGTTACTGTAGGTCTTTGTGATTTTTCAGACATTGCTTCGCTCAAAATGTAATGAGCCCACCCACCACCTTAGCCACACTTTAGATCTTGTTCTGACATACCCAGCAGTGGGGAATAAGTTTCATTACAGAAGGTCTTTCTGAAAGCGCTGTAACTAGGTTAAAGGATATGATTCCTTCTTTATGTTCTTCAATGCCATATACCAACACAGTGCAGAGTAGCTACCTAAACTCTGTGAGTGAGATAGATTATCTCGTCAATAGCTTTACATCCTCATTGAGCACAACTTTGGATGCTGTAGCTCCTCTGAAAAAGAGAGCCTTAAATCAGAAATGCTTGACTCTGTGGTATAGCCCACAAACTCGCAGCTTAAAGCAGATAACCCGTAAGCTGGAGAGGAAATGGCGTCTCACTAATTTAGAAGATCTTCATTTAGCCTGGAAAGTATGTTGCTCTGTTTAAAAGCCCTCCGTAAAGCTAGGACATCTTACTATTCATCACTAATTGAAGAAAATAAGAACAACCCCAGGTTTCTTTTCAGCACTGTAGCCAGGCTGACAAAGAGTCAGAGCTCTATTGAGCCGAGTATTCCTTTAACTTTAACTAGTAATGACTTCATGACTTTCTTTGCAAATACAATTTTAACTATTAGAGAAAAAATTATTCATAACCATCCCAAAGACATATCTTTATATTCGGCTGCTTTCAGTAATGCTGGTATTTGGTTAGACTCTTCTCTCCGATTGTTCTGTCTGAGTACTTCATTAGTCACTTCCTCCAAACCATCAACATGTCTATTAAACCCCATTCCTACCAGGCTGCTCAAGGACCCTACCATTAATTAATGCTCGATCTAAATATGATCAATCTGTCTTTATTAGTTGGCTATGTACCACAGGCTTTTAAGGTGGCAGTAATTAAACCATTACTTAAAAGCCATCACTTGACCCAGCTATCTTAGCTAATTATAGGCCAATCTCCAACCTTCCTTTTCTCTCAAAAATTCTTGAAAGGGTAGTTGTAAAACAGCTAACTGATCATCTGCAGAGGAATGGTCTATTTGAAGAGATTCAGTCAGGTTTAAGAATTCATCATAGTACAGAAACAGCATTAGTGAAGGTTACAAATGATCTTCTTATGGCCTCAGACAGTGGACTCATCTCTGTGCTCGTCCTGTTAGACCTCAGTGCTGCTTTTGATACTGTTGACCATAAATTTTATTACAGAGATTAGAGTATGCCATAGGTATTAAAGGCACTGCGCTGTGGTGGTTTGAATCATATTTATCTAATAGATTACAATTTGTTCATGTAAATGGGGAATCTTCTTCACGGCTAAGGTTAATTATAGAGTTCCACAAGATTCTGTGCTAGGACCGATTTTATTCACTTTATACATGCTTCTCTTAGGCAGTATTATTAGACAGCATTGCTTAAATTTCATTGTTACGCAGATGATACCCAGCTTTATCTATCCATGAAGCCAGAGAACACACACCAATTAGTTAAACTGCAGGAATGTCTTTCAGACTTAAAGACATGGATGACCTCTAATTTCCTGCTTTTTAAATTCAGATAAAACTGAAGTTATGCACTTGCCCCACAAATCATAGAAACATGGTGTCTAACCAGATCCTTACTCTGGATGGCATTACCCTGACCTCCGTACTACTGTGAGAATCTTGGAGTCACTTTTGATCAGGATATGTCCTTCAATGCGAATATTAAGCAATATGTAGAACTGCTTTTTTGCATTTGCGCATATCTCTAAAATTAGAAAGGTCTTGTCTCAGAGTGATGCTGAAAAACTTCATGCATTTATTTCTTCTAGGCTGGACTATTGTAATTCATTATTATCAGGTTGTCCTAAAAGTTCCCTGAAAAGCCTTCAGTTAATTCAAATGCTGCAGCTAGAGTACTGACAGGGACTAGAAGGAGAGAGCATATCTCACCCATATTGGCCTCTCTTCATGGCTTCCTGTTAATTCTAGAATAGAATTTAAAATTCTTCTTCTTACTTATAAGGTTTTGAATAATCAGGTCCCATCTTATTTTAGGGACCTCATAGTGCCATATCACCCCCAACAGAGTGCTTCGCTCTCAGACTGCAGGCTTACTTGTAGTTCCTAGGTTTTGTAAGAGTAAATGGGAGGCAGAGCCTTCAGCTTTCAATCAATCATCAATCAATCAATTTTTTTTATATAGCGCCAAATCACAACAAACAGTTGCCCCAAGGCGCTTTATATTGTAAGGCAAGGCCATACAAGTAATTATGTAAAACCCCAACGGTCAAAACGACCCCCTGTGAGCAAGCACTTGGCTACAGTGGGAAGGAAAAAACTCCCTTTTAACAGGAGAAACCTCCAGCAGAACCAGGCTCAGGGAGGGGCAGTCTTCTGCTGGGACTGGTTGGGCTGAGGGAGAGAACCAGGAAAAAGACATGCTGTGGAGGGGAGCAGAGATCGATCACTAATGATTAAATGCAGAGTGGTGCATACAGAGCAAAAGAGAAAGAAACAGTGCATCATGGGAACCCCCCAGCAGTCTACGTCTATAGCAGCATAACTAAGGGATTGTTCAGGGTCACCTGATCCAGCCCTAACTATAAGCTTTAGCAAAAAGGAAAGTTTAAGCCTAATCTTAAAAGTAGAGAGGGTGTCTGTCTCCCTGATCTGATTGGGAGCTGGTTCCACAGGAGAGGAGCCTGAAAGCTGAAGGCTCTGCCTCCATTCTACTCTTACAAACCCTAGGAACTACAAGTAATCCTGCAGTCTGAGAGCGAAGCGCTCTATTGGGGTGATATGGTACTACGAGGTCCCTAAGATAAGATGGGACCTGATTATTCAAAACCTTATAAGTAAGAAGAAGAATTTTAAATTCTATTCTAGAATTAACAGGAAGCCAATGAAGAGAGGCCAATATGGGTGAGATATGCTCTCTCCTTCTAGTCCCCGTCAGTACTCTAGCTGCAGCATTTGAATTAACTGAAGGCTTTTTAGGGAACTTTTAGGACAACCTGATAATAATGAATTACAATAGTCCAGCCTAGAGGAAATAAATGCATGAATTAGTTTTTCAGCATCACTCTGAGACAAGACCTTTCTGATTTTAGAGATATTGCGTAAATGCAAAAAAGCAGTCCTACATATTGTTTAATATGCGCTTTGAATGACATATCCTGATCAAAAATGACTCCAAGATTTCTCACAGTATTACTAGAGGTCAGGGTAATGCCATCCAGAGTAAGGATCTGGTTAGACACATGTTTCTAAGATTTGTGGGCCAAGTACAATAACTTCAGTTTATCTGAGTTTAAAAGCAGGAAATTAGAGTCATCCATGTCTTTATGTCTGTAAGACAATCCTGCAGTTTAGCTAATTGGTGTGTGTCCTCTGGCTTCATGGATAGATAAAGCTGGGTATCATCTGCGTAACAATGAAAATTTAAGCAATACCGTCTAATAATACTGCCTAAGGGAAGCATGTATAAAGTGAATAAAATTGGTCCTAGCACAGAACCTTGTGGAACTCCATAATTAACTTTAGTCTGTGAAGAAGATTCCCCATTTACATGAACAAATTGTAATCTATTAGACAAATATGATTCAAAACCACCGCAGCGCAGTGCCTTTAATACCTATGGCATGCTCTAATCTCTGTAATAAAATTTTATGGTCAACAGTATCAAAAGCAGCACTGAGGTCTAACAGAACAAGCACAGAGATGAGTCCACTGTCCGAGGCCATAAGAAGATCATTTGTAACCTTCACTAATGCTGTTTCTGTACTATGATGAATTCTAAAACCTGACTGAAACTCTTCAAATAGACCATTCCTCTGCAGATGATCAGTTAGCTGTTTTACAACTACCCTTTCAAGAATTTTGAGAGAAAAGGAAGGTTGGAGATTGGCCTATAATTAGCTAAGATAGCTGGGTCAAGTGATGGCTTTTTAAGTAATGGTTTAATTACTGCCACCTTAAAAGCCTGTGGTACATAGCCAACTAACAAAGATAGATTGATCATATTTAAGATCGAAGCATTAAATATGGTAGGGCTTCCTTGAGCAGCCTGGTAGGAATGGGGTCTAATAAACATGTTGATGGTTTGGATGAAGTAACTAATGAAAATAACTCAGACAGAACAATCGGAGAGAAAGAGTCTAACCAATACCGGCATCACTGAAAGCAGCCAAAGATAACGATACGTCTTTGGGATGGTTATGAGTAATTTTTTCTCTAATAGTTAAAATTTGTTAGCAAAGAAAGTCATGAAGTCATTACTAGTTAAAGTTAATGGAATACTCAGCTCAATAGAGCTCTGACTCTTTGTCAGCCTGGCTACAGTGCTGAAAAGAAACCTGGGGTTGTTCTTATTTTCTTCAATTAGTGATGAGTAGAAAGATGTCCTAGCTTTACGGAGGGGTTTTTTATAGAGCAACAGACTCTTTTCCAGGCTAAGTGAAGATCTTCTAAATTAGTGAGACGCCATTTCCTCTCCAACTTACGGGTTATCTGCTTAAGCTACGAGTTTGTGAGTTATACCACGGAGTCAGACACTTCTGATTTAAAGCTCTCTTTTCAGAGGAGCTACAGCATCCAAAGTTGTCTTCAATGAGGATGTAAAACTATTGACGAGATACTCTATCTCCCTTACAGAGTTTAGGTAGCTACTCTGCACTGTGTTGGTATATGCATTAGAGAACATAAAGAAGGAATCATATCCTTAAACCTAGTTACACAGCGCTTTCTGAAAGACTTCTAGTGTAATGAAACTTATTCCCCACTGCTGGGTAGTCATCAGAGTAAATGTAAATGGTATTAAGAAATGATCAGACAGAAGGGGAGTTTTCAGGGAATACTGTTAAGTCTTCTATTTCCATACCATAAGTCAGAACAAGATCTAGATATGATTAAAGTGGTGGGGGGACTCATGTACTTTTTGAGCAAAGCCAATAGAGTCTAATAATAGATTAAATGCAGTGTTGAGGCTGTCATTCTCAGCATCTGGTGTGGATGTTAAAATCGCCCACTATAATTATCTTATCTGACTAAGCACTAAGTCAGACAAAAGGTCTGAAAATTCACAGAGAACTCACAGTAAACGCAGGTGGACGATAGATAATAACAAATAAAACTGGTTTTTGGGACTTCCAGATTTGGATGGACAAGACTAAGTAGACAAGCTTTCAATGAATTAAAGCTCTGTCTGTGTTTTGGAATTAATTAATAAGCTGGAATGGAAGATTGCTGCTAATCCTCCGCCCCGGCCCGTGCTACGAGCATTCTGACAGTTAGTGTGACTCGGGGGTGTTGACTCAGTTTAAACTAACTATTCATCCCTGCTGTAACCAGGTTTCTGTTAGGCAGAATAAATCAATATGTTGATCAATTATTATATCATTTACCAACAGGGACTTAGAAAGAGAGACCTAATGTTTAATAGACCACATTTAACTGTTTTAGTCTGTGGTGCAGTTGAAGGTGCTATATTATTTTTCTTTTGAATGTTTATGCTTAAATAGATTTTGCTGGTTATTGGTAGGTCTGGGAGCAGGCACCGGTCTCTACGGGGATGGGGTAATGAGGGGATGGCAGGGGGAGAGAAGCTGCAGAAGGTGTGTAAGACTACAACTCTGCTTCCTGGTCCCAACCCTGGATAGTCACGGTTTGGAGGATTTAAGAAAATTGGCCAGATTTCTAGAAATGAGAGCTGCTCCATCCAAAGTGGGATGGATGGCCGTCTCTCCTAACAGACCAGGTTTTCCCCAGAAGCTTTGCCAATTATCTATGAAGCCCACCTCATTGTTTGGCCACCACTCAGACAGCCAGCAATTCAAGGAGAACATGCGGCTAAACATGTCACTCCCGGTCCGATTGGGGCGGGGCCCAGAGAAAACTACAGAGTCCCGACATTGTTTTTGCAAAGTTACACACCGATTAAGGTTAATTTTAGTGACCTCCGATTGGCGTAACCGGGTGTCATTACTGCCGACGTGAATTACAATCTTACCAAATTTACGCTAGCCTTAGCCAGCAGTTTCAAATTTCCTTCAATGTCGCCTGCTCTGGCCCCCGGAAGACAACTGACTATGGTTGCTGGTGTCGCTAACTTCACATTTCTCAAAACAGAGTCGCCAATAACCAGAGTTTGATCCTCGCGGGTGTGTCGTCGAGTGGGGAAAAAACGGTTAGATGTGAACGGGTTGGCGTGTACACGGGGCTTCTGTTTAGGGCTACGCTTCCTCCTCACAGTCACCCAGTCGCCTGCTTCCCGGCTGCTCGGGATCTGCCAGGGGGGAAACTAACGGCGGCTAAGCTACCTTGGTCCGCACCGACTACATGGGCCTGGCTAGCTGTAGAATTTTCCACGGTGCGGAGCCGAGTCTCCAATTCGCCCAGCCTGGCCTCCAAAGCTACGAATAAGCTACACTTATTACAAGTACCATTACTGCTAAAGGAGGCCGAGGAATAACTAAACAGATCACATCCAGGCAGAAAGTGCGGGAGAGACAGGAGAAGCCGCCATGCTAAATTGGCTAAGAGCTAGTAGCTACGCTAACCTAGCGGATTCCTAAAAACACGCAAGTGAATAATGTGTAACTAATTAGAGGTGATTCAGCAGAAGGATGCTTTAGTTAAGGCCGTAAAGATTACACTGGGAAACAAATCGTAATCTAGATAACTAGATCAATCTAACTGCGCAGATAAACAGCTAACAATACAGAAAAACACCGCTGTGCTCCGAACAGGAAGTGATACAATACCGCAGTGAGAGCCAACCACCAGTAGAGGCCGTTTCAGGCTCCCTCCTGTGGAACCAGCCCAATTCAGATCAGGGAGACAGACACCCTCTCTACTTTTAAGATTAGGCTTAAAACTTTCCTTTTTGCTAAAGCTATAGTTAGGGCTGGATCCGGTGACCCTGAACCATCCCTTAGTTATTGCTATAGACTTAGACTGCTGGGGGGTTCCCATGTTGCACTGAGTGTTTCTTTCTCTTTTTGCTCTGTATGCACCACCTACATTTAATCATTAGTGATTGATCTCTGCTCTCTTCCACAGCATGTCTTTTTCCTGGTTCTCTCCCTCAGCCCCACCAGTCCCAGCAGAAGACTGCCCCTCCCTGAGCCTGGTTCTGCTGGAGGTTTCTTCCTGTTAAAAGGGAGTCTTTCCTTCCCACTGTCACCAGTGCTTGCTCATAGGGGGTCGTTTTGACCGTTGGGGTTTTTCTGTAGTTATTGTATGACTTTTGCCTTACATATAAAGCGCCTTGGGGCAACTGTTTGTTTGATTTGGCGCTATATAAATAAAACTGATTTGATTTGATTTGAAATTGAAACTGACCTTTGTCACCATTCTTGCTGTTTTTCTCCATAACTCCATCATTAATCACACATAGCCCAAACTATACCTTTTGGAATCTTTATGATCAGGCAAATAATGTGGTATATTTTCAATATGATTGCAGCACCTTTTAATTTTGGCCCCTGTGTAATTCTTCAATTGACCTGGTTGCCTATTAACATTCAAGTGGCCAATCGGTTTTTCCACCGAACGTTTAAGGAGCAGTGTGCCAATTTTGGTGCTTGTTTCCAGAAATGAATGATTGTTACAGTTATCTGCTGCACTATTTGAGGGAAAACAGGTAGATCTCAACAAAGAGTGACTATGCAAGGACACTAGTGAGGGAAGCCACCAAGATATCCAAAAAATCTGAGGCTTTCGTGCATCATGCAATTTTTCTCTGATGTATCACAGAGAGATAGTTGGTGTTAAACTAAAGAGTGCACATATTTATGGATTCCAGCTTATTTCCGCTGTAGGTTTATGCAGACTCTTGACATGTGGGACAGTCCTGCTAAGCTCCCTGCAGATGTGCATACCGTGTGTCTGCAGTGCACAAGCTGCACAAAAGGATGTACAGGATTACGCACATGGAGTCACGATTTCATTTGACAGCTCTGTGTGTGTGTGTGTGTGTGTGTGTGTGGTGTGTGTGTGTGTGTGTGGGTGTGTGTGTGTGTGTGTGTGTGGTGGTGTGTGGTGTGTGTGTGTGTGTGTGTGTGGTGTGTGTGTGTGTGTGTGTTTTTGGCAGAAAAAAGATTGATATTGTTTTGAAGTCAGGATGCATGTGTGTCACTTGGGGAAACATACAAATGTGAATGAATCAGCGGACATTATCTGTTGCACGAGAGACTTTGGAACTGTCAAAAAAAGGAGCATGAGACCAAAAAAAAATGTTCTGTCCTGAGACATCTGTGGTATTTTAAATATGATCCCAAATCAATACATCTAAATCAAATAACCGTCACTTACTTTCTGTTTGTCTTCATCTTTGTATCGTATCTTATGCAGTCACCAGAGTGAAGGTGAATCTCACATTCAGTCTCATTCCAGAAAATCACATGGTGACTTGTCTCCGGCCTTGGTGTGAGTCCAGCAGCCTTTCTGATCCTGAGACACCTGACCTGCACGTTTTCCTGTCTACCTGCTCAACTGATGCCTTATTCATTAATGCTGCTGTTTCCCAGCTCTTGATTGGCTGAACACTTTTCTCCACTTATCCTGGATGCAGTGGCAGCAGAAGCAGATCATCCCACTTCCCTATCCTAAGCCGAATCCTGTAACTCTTCCCAGAAGATCCAGGGGTGTTCCCAACCCAGCTGGGAAATATAATTCCTCAGCATGTCCTGGGTCTGTCTTCCTGGGCCTCTTCTCAGTTGGATGTGTCTGGAAGACCTCCCTAGGGAGATGCCTCCTTCCATTGCGACGAAGCAGCAGCTCTACTCTGAGCCCCTCCCAGATAGAGGGAAAGAGCTTCTTACCCTGTCCAGAGAGTAAGCCCAGGAATCTCATTTCTGCCACTTGTATCTGCAGCCTTATTTTTTGGTCATTACCCAACGTTCATGACCATAGATGATGATAGGAGCATAAATCATCTGGTAAAATGAGAGTCTCGCCTTCTAGCTCAGATTTTTCTTCAGGATTGATGTTCTGTAAAAGCACTGGGGTGGTGGTCTACATCTTTAAAAGAGAGTACCGGAGTGTGTGTTCCACTTCTCAGCCTCCCTGGGAAAGCCTATGCCAGTACTAGAGAGGAGAATTGGACCAATAGTCTAATCTCAGTTCAGGAGGAGTAATATGGTTCTGTCCGGGAGGAGAGTTACTGCCGCAGGTGGAGGAGTTCAAAGTATTGCAGGGTCTTGTTCATGAGTGGGGGCAAGATGGTGTGAGCTCAACAGATACATAGGATGTAGCACTTATCAGGTCTGAACATAGTGTGAGAACTCCATCCCAAGAGCACACTATCAAGAAGCTAGGGCAGGGCAGTTAAGCGTGATGATTAAGGTTAGCTTTAGTTCATGATGTCACTACAGACCTTGCCTTCAACTGCATATCGCTAGTAGCTAAATAAAATGTTGAATGAGCTGATATTCTAAAGAAATAAAGAATATCAAAATTTCATTTTATTTAATATAAAGTGTTACCGAAGTTATAAATTAAGTTATAAACTACCTCCTGATAAACACTCTGAAACCACAAGCTGTACGATATGAACTGTGTGGACTCATCTCAGGCCATGCCTCTCGAGTCACTCTATTGAAATGAAAAGGGAAAAACTGAATTTTTTACTGTGAAATCAGTTTTTTGTGGACTTTGACGGTGAATACGTCAAAATGGTTAAGCCTATGCTTACAAAGAGCAGAAGTGAAGCCCAGCACAGTGTGAGAATGGTCTTCCAAAACTGGCTGGACCATGGATTTTATCCTTTCTGTTTTGCATGACCAAGAGAAAATTCTTAAAAAGCCTGTTGCCTCTCCCAGTGTGGTCTGGCCGTGTTTGGTTTTTGCTGTGGAATTGTGTTGTGCCATGCTAGTTTAAGATGCGATATGCAGGACAATGTCAGTCACGCTGCAGAAACTGCTTCTGAGTCACGAGTCAGACAGAACATGATGACTTGTGGCTGCTTTTTAACAGGAGAGCCGGACGTGGACCAGCTTGAGCATTTGTCTTATTGGCTATGCTGCGCTAAACTGACAGCTAAGCTAAGCTACAGGCAGTTGGTTTCTGGTGGAGCAAGACTGTTTTTTGTGGACAAAAAAGAGCAGTGCCACACAGTGGAACGATAATTCTACATGGCTCTCTGTGTGTGTAGGTGAGTGTGTTTGTTTGCCTATATGTGGCCCTGCGACAAACTGGCATCCTGTTCAGGGTTGTCTCATGCCTCACGCCCGATGATTGCTGAGATATGCTTGACCCCCCGCCCACACCGTGGTCCTTAATTGGGCATCACAGTCTCATTTGAAGGCGGGCACTAAACGGGGTAAAATATGATGCATGTGGACAAATTCATACTTTCGGGGACAGAAACGTAGCACCTTGCTGAGTTTTTGGGCAAATTACAAACAAACAAAGTGAAAATGCAAAGAAAAAGTGACAATGCAGGGAAGTGGACGTGTTGGTGGTTTGTTTATGACCCGGAGCACGTACACAGCTATTCTGGCTAGCTGTGTAGGTTAACACCTACCAACATGACCTATCTCGTCTCCCCTTCCCTTACTAGGAACCAAAAAAACTGCACTTTCGAACTGCTTCGGTGACTGCAGCCAAAACAAAACAGTGCACCATTTTCCTGTGTGAAGCTATGCTGTGTGTATGTGACCATAGGACCTTTTGTGGCCGGGACGGCGGTGGATCAACCCCGGACGGCTCGCACAAAAGACCATTCCTCTACCAGGTCAGCCAAAGGGAATTCCCTGTTTAGTCAAGCTAGCAGGAACATCTTTTCAATCAGGACCCAGGACCTTCATCCCTACATATCTCCCCACCATTTTTGACTTCGTCCCGAAGTCACAGGTGCATTTAAGCATGTTCTGTGACTACTCACATCCTGTCGACAACGCCAGTTGTGACCGTAGGACTTTTGTGGCCGGGATGGCATGGGATTGAACCCCAGATGTCTCGCACTAAACACCTCTACCATTCCTCTACCAGGTCAGCCAAAGGGAATTCCTTGTAGTCAAGCTAGCGGGAAAGTCTTTTCAATCAGGACCCAGGACCTTATCCTACTACATATCTCCCACCATTTTTGACTTCGTCCAGAAGTCCAGGTGCATTTAAGCATGTTCTGTGACTACCCACATCCTGCCGGGAATTTTGTGGTCAGCCTTCACTGATGTACAAAGTTTGTTAGAATCAGCAAGTAGTCAGGGGGTGGGGGGCAACAAACAGGCAGACCATAATCCCAGAGACTGACCTTTGACAAAATTCATCTTGCTTGGGTAATTCCAGAGCCCACCTATCATATCCATATGTGTCCTAACTTTGGTGAAAATCAGACTGAAAAACCTTAAATTTGACCTTTAACCCCAATGACCTTGAACCTAATGATTGACCCTTGACAAATTTTAATCTTGCCTGGTTAATTCCATAAACCACCTACAGTATGTGTGTGTGCTAACTTTGGTACAAAACAGACTGAAAAACTTAAATTTGACCTTTAACCCCAGTGACCTTGCCCTTCACCAAAACAAGCCCTTTTAGGGCTCGACCTTCAATCACAGATCAGGTGGAAATCAGGCCGAGGGTGTGTGAGGAGGACAGCTAAGGAACACCCTGTACGTTCACTTGATTTTAGTGAAATATCCCTGATTTAAAATTGACAGTTTACTGATTAAAATAAACTTTTATCATCATTCTGCATTTTCAGCACCTTCCTCCTTAGTTTCCTCTCCTTCTTCATTCCTCTCTCTCCTCGCTCTATTTCAGACCAGAACATTCCTGTTAATCAGAGAGTCGGTGCGGTGAAACCACAGAGGTGTTCACTCTGTTCTCACATTATTCTCTCTCCGTCACTCTAACGAGGTGGAATTGGATGCACTGTGTGTGTGTGTGGTGTGTGTGTGTGTGTGTGTTGTGTGTGTGGTGTTGTGTGTGTGTGTGTGGTGTGTGTGTGTGCATGCTTGCGCACAATGGGGCTTAATCACAGTCATATAGTTCAGGGACCACGATGTGGTTCCTCAGATCAGCAACAGAAACCAGGAGGAGGATCAGCACAGTATCGATTAGAGTCATTTACTGACTCTGCGGTTTAAACAGAGTTCAGTAAAATTTGGTGAATTGTTTTGGAGGTGATGCAGTTCAGGAAGTGGATCCAGGAATTTTTTTCCCCCCTTTTTCTTACTATTGCATGATTGGGAAATTTGATGAACCTATTGTCCCAATTACAAGACATGCCCTGATTAGAAGGCAAACTGCCATTTTTCAAGAAAAAAAACACTTTTTGAAGTCCCAATCAAATTGTTTTTTTTCTTAAAAAAAAGTACATTTATTTGAAAATTATGCAAATAAAACACAATTTATATGCAGTCTATCAGTTCTTTTTTCCACCACATACTGACACACTGACGCTTTTACAACCACAGCACCCTGACTATTTTTAAAATGGCCTCTTTGGGTTTGCTATCTTCTAACATTGTACTCTCTTCCCCCATATTTTTGGGTGCTTGAGGGTTGCTTGATGACTATTTATCACCATGAGTTTGAAGTCTGCATCATAATTTCTCTGCGGGTGCTTCTTAGTTACCTGACTTTTTAGTTACCTGGGTGATTACTTGGGGGGGGGGGGGGGGGGTAAGGTTAGACCTTACTCGTTTGAAGTGCCTTGAGGAAGCATTATTGTGATTTGGTGCTATATAATTAAAATAAATTGAAATTAATTGAATTGAATTTTGAGGTGCTCTATTTTCAGAATGATCAGTATGTTTCTCACTCATGCAGAGCTGTAAGCGAGTTAGAGATAGAGGTCACTTCAGTCCTGGGAGGCACAATAGTTTCATGGGTATTTAGCACCAGTTTCTTAATATGACACTAGATGTATCTCCAAGAAAAAAAGTCTTAAGGATAATCCAATAATTCCTCCAAAATGAATGCTTCATGAGAAACATCATGCATTTCATGACCATCTATCCAAAGCTGTACGATGGTCCACATCCAGATAATGATCCACATCTGGTGGACAAAATGTATTTCTGGACAGGTGTGGTCTAGCAGAATGGACTAAGGCACTCAACTAAAACTAAAGTAGAGTGTGGGGCTAGGCAAAATGCACTCTACTGATTGTCCTCAATTTTATTTTACTCCCTCCCTCCCAACAAACACACAAAACCACCATTTCTCATAAAGCTTGTGCACTTCATTATTCATTATTGCTGCAGGAAATAACCTTATCATCACATGCATGGTGTAATAAGGTCAGATTAAGGTTAGGTTAAGGTTGATAAGGAACAGCGGTGGTTGAGTTATATGTTGCTTAAAATGAAAACATTTGTCAATTTATTTCACTTCCAAAGCCTACAAATGCCACCAGACATTAGAGCACTTAAGTGTCACTTTACACAAATACAACATTTAATAATTTTTCACAGCATCCATCTGTTAGCACTCCTAATTTTTCAGTAATGCCAAAGCCCTGTATGGTAAAATGATGTTGGTGGAGCATCTCAGTCACCCAGGTTGTGGTATCCAAGTAGGCTGATTCAGGTCAAGTGGACCTTGATTAGTTCCTTGGTAAAGTGGCCTTGGGGCAACTGTTTGTTGTGATTTGGCGCTATATAAATAAAATTGATTTGATTTGATTTGGTAGAATGAGGAACCTTATCCAGAGGCAGAATGCATAAACCTTTGGTGTTTTGTTTTTAAATTGTGGGATGGGTGTTTTTTCTTCCCTGACTATCTCTTGATTGTGTACCATGAAGGAGGTTAGCGTCTATGACTCCCCTGGAAGAACACTAATTCGACACATACTTCTTCTCCAGTCAAGGCCAGTACACATTTGCAGCTGGTGGACTGAGATGATGCAGATGAAGGGTCTTGTCGAAGGACACGCACAGGAAGCGTGACCGGGAATTGAACCCCGGTCTACAGATTGGTAGGCAAACTCCTTATCCCACAGAGGTACATGTGTTCTCTGGCAATCAGCAAATTGTGTGCACATCTGGGTAAGGATCTCTATCTCTTGATGAAATCTAAACCCTATGATTAAAGGGTGAGTGAAATTATCTCTTCAGTATGATGTCATGTCTGTGAAAGCAAAAGTTTGGGTCAACATGTAAGAGAACTTTTACAAATGAGTGAATCAAAGAAGGATCAGCTTAGAAAAAGCCTGTTTGAGTTTTATGGGTGGGGTTATGAATCTACTGAATTCACGTGAGGATCTTCAGGAGTTCTGACAAAGTGAAATAGCCATTAAAGGGTTTGTTTTAAGTCAATTATCTTAACAGACACTCACCACTTCCCGGTCGTGGGTAAGGGACCCGGCCTTCATAGGCCCCCCACTGGTAGTCCGGGCCTCTTTATGAGCGAAGGGACCATTAAAGGCTTCTCTGATGTCAGCCATACGGTAAACGCATACGGCGAAACCCTGGAACACGTTACTGAAGAGGACACAAAACAGCACCCAACATTTACTAAAAAACTAATTAAAGAAATAATACACAGTAAAACTCGCCTAAACCATCATTGTATAAACCAGATATTTGCACTCACTGGGCAAGATCAAAAGTCCCATTCGTTTGTATGGTTTTCCATGTAATAAACATTGTATATACGGGATTTTGTATAACAGATTTTCGCTCACATCGGACAAATGTCCTGTCCGATCTCAATGCATTTCCATTAAAAATCCCTTCAACATATACCAGACAGAGCAGTCTGGACGTGCCCAGTAACAGAGGTATGAAATGAAGTTCAGCACTGACACTTGCCAATTTGAGGAAAGTGGGCACCGTATTTCCATGATAAAAGACCAGGCATTTATTTTTTCAAACCGTGCTCAGACACGGGACCTTGTTGCCTGCACTGTAATCAATCAATCAATTCAATCAATTTTTTTTATATAGCGCCAAATCACAACAAACAGTTGCCCCAAGGCGCTTTAGATTGTAAGGCAAGGCCATACAATAATTATGTAAAACCCCAACGGTCAAAACGACCCCCTGTGAGCAAGCACTTGGCTACAGTGGGAAGGAAAAACTCCCTTTAACAGGAAGAAACCTCCAGCAGAACCAGGCTCAGGGAGGGGCAGTCTTCTGCTGGGACTGGTTGTGCTGGGGGAGAGAAACCAGGAAAAAGACATGCTGTGGAGGGGAGCAGAGATCGATCACTAATGATTAAATGCAGAGTGGTGCATACAGAGCAAAAAGAGAAAGAAACAGTGCATCATGGGAACCCCCCAGCAGTCTACGTCTATAGCAGCATACTAAGGGATGGTTCAGGGGTCACCTGATCCAGCCCTAACTATAAGCTTTAGCAAAAAGGAAAGTTTTAAGCCTAATCTTAAAATTAGAGAGGGTGTCTGTCCTCCTGATCTGAATTGGGAGCTGGTTCCACAGGAGAGGAGCCTGAAAGCTGAAGGCTCTGCCTCCCATTCTACTCTTACAAACCCTAGGAACTACAAGTAAGCCTGCAGTCTGAGGGCGAAGCGCTCTATTGGGGTGATGATGGTACTACGAGGGTCCCTAAGATAATTGGACCTGATTATTCAAAAACCTTATAAGTAAGAAGAAGAATTTTAAATTCTATTCTAGAATTAACAGGAAGCCATGAAGAGAGGCCAATATGGGTGAGAGTGCTCTCTCCTCTAGTCACCCTCAGTACTCTAGCGGCAGCATTTTGAATTACTGAGGCTTTTTATGGGGACTTTGAGGACAACCTGATAATAATGATTACATAGTCCAGCCTAGAGGAAATAATGCATGAATTAGTTTTTCAGCATCACTCTGAGACAAGGAGACTTTTCTGATTTAGAGATATTGCGTAATGCAAAAAAGCAGTCCTACATATTTGTTAATATGCGCTTTTGAATGACATATCCTGATCAAAATGACTCCAAGATTTCTCACAGTATTACTATAGGTCAGGGTAATGCCATCCAAGTAAGGATCTGGATCTTTAAAAGCGGAATTAGAGGTCATCCATGTCTTTATGTCTGTAAGACAATCCTGCAGTTTAGCTAATTGGTGTGTGTCCTCTGGCTTCATGGATAGATAAAGCTGGGTATCATCTGCGTAACAATGAAAATTTAAGCAATACCGTCTAATAATACTACCTAAGGGGAAGCATGTATAAAGTGAATAAATTGGTCCTAGCACAGAACCTTGTGGAACTCCATAATTAACTTTAGTCTGTGAAGAAGATTCCCCATTTACATGAACAAATTGTAATCTATTAGACAAATATGATTCAAACCACCGCAGCGCAGTGCCTTTAATACCTATGGCATGCTCTAATCTCTGTAATAAAATTTATGGTCAACAGTATCAAAAGCAGCACTGAGGTCTAACAGAACAAGCACAGAGATGAGTCCACTGTCCGAGGCCATAAGAAGATCATTTGTAACCTTCACTAATGCTGTTTCTGTACTATGATGATTCTAAAACCTGACTGAAACTCTTCAAATAGACCATTCCTCTGCAGATGATCAGTTAGCTGTTTTAACAACTAACCCTTTCAAGAATTGTTGAGAGAAAAGGAAGGTGGAGATTGGCCTATAATTAGCTAAGATAGCTGGGTCAAGTGATGGCTTGTTAAGTAATGGTTTAATTACTGCCACCTTAAAAGCCTGTGGTACATAGCCAACTAAAAGATAGATTGATCATATTTAAGATCGAAGCATTAAATAATGGTAGGGCTTCCTTGAGCAGCCTGGTAGGAATGGGGTCTAATAAACATGTTGATGGTTTGGATGAAGTAACTAATGAAAATAACTCAGACAGAACAATCGGAGAGAAAGAGTCTAACCAAATACCGGCATCACTGAAAGCAGCCAAGATAACGATACGTCTTTGGGATGGGTTATGAGTAATTTTTTCTCTAATAGTTAAAATTTTGTTAGCAAAGAAAGTCATGAAGTCATTACTAGTTAAAGTTAATGGAATACTCAGCTCAATAGAGCTCTGACTCTTTGTCAGCCTGGCTACAGTGCTGAAAAGAAACCTGGGGTTGTTCTTATTTTCTTCAATTAGTGATGAGTAGAAAGATGTGCTAGCTTTACGGAGGGCTTTTTTATAGAGCAACAGACTCTTTTTCCAGGCTAAGTGAAGATCTTCTAAATTAGTGAGACACCATTTCCTCTCCAACTTACGGGTTATCTGCTTTAAGCTACGAGTTTGTGAGTTATACCACGGAGTCAGGCACTTCTGATTTAAAGCTCTCTTTTTCAGAGGAGCTACAGCATCCAAAGTTGTCTTCAATGAGGATGTAAAACTATTGACGAGATACTCTATCTCCCTTACAGAGTTTAGGTAGCTACTCTGCACTGTGTTGGTATATGGCATTAGAGAACATAAAGAAGGAATCATATCCTTAAACCTAGTTACAGCGCTTTCTGAAAGACTTCTAGTGTAATGAAACTTATTCCCCACTGCTGGGTAGTCCATCAGAGTAAATGTATGATCAGACAGAAGGGAGTTTTCAGGGAATACTGTTAAGTCTTCTATTTCCATACCATAAGTCAGAACAAGATCTAAGATATGATCACACATATCCCTGGATGTGACGAACCAAAGACCTTTAGATCAGAGCCCTCGCCCTGGCTCTCCGGAGCCTGACCCACTTGGTAAATCAGATATCGCAAAAGGCTGTGATTGGTCACTTTTCAGGTTTCAGTCCTTCCTCTCCCATCATATTTTAAAAGTTTTTGCAGTGTGCACGCTGATTTAATTTTGATCATACATTTGGCAGATAAGTCCGCAAGTATGACAAATTTCACAACACAGAGTCGGAAAAAGATGCTCAAATGACTTGCAATTCATGGAGGAAATTGTACACCTTATCTGTAGTTTGGAGGTTGATGATTGTATAAAGAAGCTTCTTGAGGGACAAATTAATCCAGAAAAACACACAGTTCCTGATGTAAATTTCATTAAGACACGACAGAGAATTTAAAAACTGTAATGCGCACATCAACGTCACTGCATGGCCATGACGTAACAGAGCTGCAGAAGCATAAATCAGGCTTTAGGGTTTTAAGGTATCACTCTGCAGCGGATATAGAAAAAAGAGCGACTTGACCAAATGTAATCTTTTTAATGCACATAATGCTCGGTGCTTATTTAGTATTTGTACTGATATTTAGTATTTGTATTGATTAACTCTACACTGGATATATCAGTTGGCCCATAATATTGGCCAGCATGAGTTTTTCATGAATATATCGGTATCTGGTTTATTTTTACCAATAAAAAACTTATTTTACCCAGCAAACAACACTTTGAGTGTTGGAAATGTTGTCATTATGTATTTTGCCCAGCAGCGAATACTCTCACAGGATTGTTTACAGTACTGTCAAACATGGTTGGGACCCCATCACCCCTTGGTCACATTAGAAACAGAGGCAAGGCAACCAGCTGCCATTCATTTTGAATCAGAGTGGGCGTCCCTGATATTAGTGACGGTATTTAAAAAAATACACATTGCTTGGGCTCTACTCCACAATGACAACATTTGATCCACAAGAAGTCTTTACGTCACCAAGCTTCTAGTCATGATCAATTAATTACATTCCTGTAGATAACTTCTACTCACTGCTCCATACACAAAATTTACAATTAATGGTGAACTGTAATCTAACCTTAAAGTATATCAGATGTATAAGAAAAAAAAGATTAAGGCTCCTGTTTGTACCTGATGGTACTGAAGATGGCATAAACATCAGGGTTCCTCTCATCTTTGGTCCTCAGCAGGAAAACATCCTCTGGTTTACAAAAAACACAATTTCAATTCCTGTGTGAACATTTGCATTTGGCTGCACGTGCAGTTCTTAAATAAATGATTAAAACTAAAGTGCACGTGTTTCTGACCCAGCTGGTTGAAGTGAGTGTCGATGCCGTGAGGTCCTGGTACTGAACAGATCAGTCTGGCTTTGATAAAAGTACTCCACTTGTTGACCAGAACTCTTTGACCGCCGACATCATTCTGCAGATGACAGAAAAACAAGATATCAAATAAATTTAATTTTAAAGTGTAGCAATGGTCAAAATGCAAATTTAAAATAGGGCACCTTTTTTATTTAAAGGTTGTTTTGTTTTTTCACTCTGCTATCAGACAAAGTTGTGTGTATGTTTATGCAATAAACCTGAAAAAGTAGACAGAAGGTTTGTGCAGAGTTTCTTTCTGTTTCAGTGAAATTAATGAAATTTAACTGATCCAGATTGACCTCCATTCTTCTTTTAGTGCAGTTGACAAGAGAATATTTACAGAGGAATCTTTCAGATGGTGAAACATGCAACAAATCTGAAACAAATACACATTACTCTTTTGAAAAATCCAATTGGCCACTTGAATTTTCAATTGGCAGCCAGGTAGGGGTCAGCTGAAGAATTACACAGGGGTCAAAATTAAAAGATGCTCCAATAATATCGAAAACTATACTACATTATTCCTCTGATCATACATTTTCCAAAAAAGGTATAGTTTGGACTAACAAAATTACAGCAACTTCAAATTTGACCCCTGTACAAATTTCCGTCCACACTGGTGACCTCTACTGGTGGTTGGCTCTCACTGCGGTATTGTATCACTTTCTGTTCCGGAGCACAGCGGTGTTTTGCTGTATCTATTAGCTGTTTAATCTGCGTAGTTAGATGGATCTAGATAACTAGATATCAATTTATTTCACAGTGTAATCTTCACGTGCCTTAACTAAAGCACTCCCTCTGCTGAATCACCTCTAAATTATTTACACATTATTCACTTTGTGTGTTTTTAGGAATCCACTAGCTTAGTGCAGCTACTAGCTCTTAGCCGGTTTAGCATGGCGGCTTCTCCTGTCTCTCCCACACTTTTCTGCTCTGGGTGTGAAATGTTTAGTTATTCCTCAGCCTCCTTTAGTAGTAATGGTACTTGTAATAAGTGTAGCTTGTTCGTAGCTTTGGAGGCCAGGCTGGGCGAATTGGAGACTCGGCTCCGCACCTTTGAAAATCCTACAGCTAGCCAGGCCCCTGTAGTTGGTGCGGACCAAGGTAGCTTAGCCGCCGTTAGCTGTCCCTCAGCAGATCCCGAGCAGCCGGGAAAGCAGGCCGACTGGGTGACTGTGAGGAAGAAGCGTAGTTCTAAACAGAAGCCCCCTGTACACCACCAACCCGTTCACATTTCTAACCATTTTTCCCCACTCGGCGACACACCCGCCGAGGATCAAACTCTGGTTATTGGCGACTCTGTTTTGAGAAATGTGAAGTTAGCGACACCAGCAACCATATTCAAATGTCTTCCAGGGGCCACAGCAGGCGACATTGAAGGAAATTTGAAACTGCTGGCTAAGGCTAAGCGTAAATTTGGTAAGATTGTAATTCACGTCGGCAGTAATGACACCCGGTTACGCCAATCGGAGGTCACTAAATTAATATTGAATCGGTGTGTAACTTTGCAAAAAGAGTCGGACTCTGTAGTTTTCTCTGGGCCCCTCTCCAATCGGACCGGGAGTGACATGTTTAGCCGCATGTTCTCCTTGAATTGCTGGCTGTCTGAGTGGTGTCCAAAAAATGAGGTGGGCTTCATAGATAATTGGCAAAGCTTCTGGGGAAAATCTGGTCTTGTTAGGAGAGACGGCATCCATCCCACTTTGGATGGAGCAGCTCTCAATTCTAGAAATCTGGCCAATTTTATTAAACCCTCCAAATCGTGACTATCCAGAGTTGGGACCAGAAGGCAGAGTTGTAGTCTTACACACCTCTCTGCAGCTTCTCTCCACCTGCCATCCCCCCAATACCCCATCCCCGTAGAGACGGTGCCTGCTCCCAGACCACCAATAACCAACAAAAATCTATTTAAGCATAAAAATAAAAATAAAAAATAATAATAATAATAATATGGCACCTTCAACTGCACCACAGACTAAAACAGTTAAATGTGGTCTATTAAATATTAGGTCTCTCTCTTCTAAGTCCCTGTTAGTAAATGATATAATAATTGATCAACATATTGATTTATTCTGCCTTACAGAAACCTGGTTACAGCAGGATGAATATGTTAGTTTAAATGAGTCAACACCCCCGAGTCACACTAACTGTCAAAATGCTCAAAGCACGGGTCGAGGAGGAGGATTAGCAGCAATCTTCCACTCCAGCTTATTAATTAATCAAAGACCCAGACAGAGCTTTAATTCATTTGAAATCTTGACTCTTAGTCTTGTCCATCCAAATTGGAAGTCCCAAAAACCAGTTTTATTTGTTATTATCTATCGTCCACCTGGTCGTTACTGTGAGTGTCTTTGTGATTTTTCAGACATTGCTTCGCTCAAAATGTAAATGAGCCCACCCACCACCTTAGCCACACTTTAGATCTTGTTCTGACATACCCAGCAGTGGGGAATAAGTTTCATTACAGTAGGTCTTTCTGAAAGCGCTGTAACTAGGTTAAAGGATATGATTCCTTCTTTATGTTCTTCAATGCCATATACCAACACAGTGCAGAGTAGCTACCTAAACTCTGTGAGTGAGATAGATTATCTCGTCAATAGCTTTACATCCTCATTAAGCACAACTTTGGATGCTGTAGCTCCTCTGAAAAAGAGAGCCTTAAATCAGAAATGCTTGACTCTGTGGTATAGCCCACAAACTCGCAGCTTAAAGCAGATAACCCGTAAGCTGGAGAGGAAATGGCGTCTCACTAATTTAGAAGATCTTCATTTAGCCTGGAAAAAGAGTCTGTTGCTCTGTTTAAAAGCCCTCCGTAAAGCTAGGACATCTTACTATTCATCACTAATTGAAGAAAATAAGAACAACCCCAGGTTTCTTTTCAGCACTGTAGCCAGGCTGACAAAGAGTCAGAGCTCTATTGAGCCGAGTATTCCTTTAACTTTAACTAGTAATGACTTCATGACTTTCTTTGCAAATACAATTTTAACTATTAGAGAAAAAATTATTCATAACCATCCCAAAGACATATCTTTATATTCGGCTGCTTTCAGTAATGCTGGTATTTGGTTAGACTCTTTCTCTCCGATTGTTCTGTCTGAGTTACTTTCATTAGTCACTTCCTCCAAACCATCAACATGTCTATTAAACCCCATTCCTACCAGGCTGCTCAAGGAAGCCCTACCATTAATTAATGCTTCGATCTTAAATATGATCAATCTGTCTTTATTAGTTGGCTATGTACCACAGGCTTTTAAGGTGGCAGTAATTAAACCATTACTTAAAAAGCCATCACTTGACCCAGCTATCTTAGCTAATTATAGGCCAATCTCCAACCTTCCTTTTCTCTCAAAAATTCTTGAAAGGGTAGTTGTAAAACAGCTAACTGATCATCTGCAGAGGAATGGTCTATTTGAAGAGATTCAGTCAGGTTTAAGAATTCATCATAGTACAGAAACAGCATTAGTGAAGGTTACAAATGATCTTCTTATGGCCTCAGACAGTGGACTCATCTCTGTGCTCGTCCTGTTAGACCTCAGTGCTGCTTTTGATACTGTTGACCATAAAATTTTATTACAGAGATTAGAGTATGCCATAGGTATTAAAGGCACTGCGCTGTGGTGGTTTGAATCATATTTATCTAATAGATTACAATTTGTTCATGTAAATGGGGAATCTTCTTCACGGGCTAAGGTTAATTATAGAGTTCCACAAGATTCTGTGCTAGGACCGATTTTATTCACTTTATACATGCTTCTCTTAGGCAGTATTATTAGACAGCATTGCTTAAATTTTCATTGTTACGCAGATGATACCCAGCTTTATCTATCCATGAAGCCAGAGAACACACACCAATTAGTTAAACTGCAGGAATGTCTTTCAGACTTAAAGACATGGATGACCTCTAATTTCCTGCTTTTAAATTCAGATAAAACTGAAGTTATTGCACTTGACCCCACAAATCATAGAAACATGGTGTCTAACCAGATCCTTACTCTGGATGGCATTACCCTGACCTCCAGTAATACTGTGAGAAATCTTGGAGTCACTTTTGATCAGGATATGTCCTTCAATGCGAATATTAAGCAAATATGTAGAACTGCTTTTTTGCATTTGCGCAATATCTCTAAAATTAGAAAGGTCTTGTCTCAGAGTGATGCTGAAAAACTAATTCATGCATTTATTTCTTCTAGGCTGGACTATTGTAATTCATTATTATCAGGTTGTCCTAAAAGTTCCCTGAAAAGCCTTCAGTTAATTCAAAATGCTGCAGCTAGAGTACTGACAGGGACTAGAAGGAGAGAGCATATCTCACCCATATTGGCCTCTCTTCATTGGCTTCCTGTTAATTCTAGAATAGAATTTAAAATTCTTCTTCTTACTTATAAGGTTTTGAATAATCAGGTCCCATCTTATCTTAGGGACCTCATAGTGCCATATCACCCCAACAGAGTGCTTCGCTCTCAGACTGCAGGCTTACTTGTAGTTCCTAGGGTTTGTAAGAGTAGAATGGGAGGCAGAGCCTTCAGCTTTCAATCAATCAATCAATCAATCAATTTTTTTTATATAGCGCCAAATCACAACAAACAGTTGCCCCAAGGCGCTTTATATTGTAAGGCAAGGCCATACAGTAATTATGTAAAACCCCAACGGTCAAAACGACCCCCTGTGAGCAAGCACTTGGCTACAGTGGGAAGGAAAAACTCCCTTTTAACAGGAAGAAACCTCCAGCAGAACCAGGCTCGGGGAGGGGCAGTCTTCTGCTGGGACTGGTTGGGGCTGAGGGAGAGAACCAGGAAAAAGACATGCTGTGGAGGGGAGCAGAGATAGATCACTAATGATTAAATGCAGAGTGGTGCATACAGAGCAAAAAGAGAAAGAAACAGTGCATCATGGGAACCCCCCCAGCAGTCTACGTCTATAGCAGCATAACTAAGGGATGGTTTAGGGTCACCTGATCCAGCCCTAACTATAAGCTTTAGCAAAAAGGAAAGTTTTAAGCCTAATCTTAAAAGTAGAGAGGGTGTCTGTCTCCCTGATCTGAATTGGGAGCTGGTTCCACAGGAGAGGAGCCTGAAAGCTGAAGGCTCTGCCTCCCATTCTACTCTTACAAACCCTAGGAACTACAAGTAAGCCTACAGTCTGACAGCGAAGCGCTCTATTGGGGTGATATGGTACTACGAGGTCCCTAAGATAAGATGGGACCTGATTATTCAAAACCTTATAAGTAAGATGAAGAATTTTAAATTCTATTCTAGAATTAACAGGAAGCCAATGAAGAGAGGCCAATATGGGTGAGATATGCTCTCTCCTTCTGGTCCCCGTCAGTACTCTAGCTGCAGCATTTTGAATTAACTGAAGGCTTTTTAGGGAACTTTTAGGACAACCTGATAATAATGAATTACAATAGTCCAGCCTAGAAGAAATAAATGCATGAATTAGTTTTTCAGCATCACTCTGAGACAAGACCTTTCTGATTTTAGAGATATTGCGTAAATGCAAAAAAGCAGTCCTACATATTTGTTTAATATGCGCTTTGAATGACATATCCTGATCAAAAATGACTCCAAGATTTCTCACAGTATTACTAGAGGTCAGAGTAATGCCATCCAGAGTAAGGATCTGGTTAGACACCATGTTTCTAAGATTTGTGGGGCCAAGTACAATAACTTCAGATTTATCTGAGTTTAAAAGCAGGAAATTAGAGGTCATCCATGTCTTTATGTCTGTAAGACAATCCTGCAGTTTAGCTAATTGGTGTGTGTCCTCTGGCTTCATGGATAGATAAAGCTGGGTATCATCTGCGTAACAATGAAAATTTAAGCAATACCGTCTAATAATACTGCCTAAGGGAAGCATGTATAAAGTGAATAAAATTGGTCCTAGCACAGAACCTTGTGGAACTCCATAATTAACTTTAGTCTGTGAAGAAGATTCCCATTTACATGAACAAATTGTAATCTATTAGACAAATATGATTCAAACCACCACAGCGCAGTGCCTTTAATACCTATGGCATGCTCTAATCTCTGTAATAAAATTTTATGGTCAACAGTATCAAAAGCAGCACTGAGGTCTAACAGAACAAGCACAGAGATGAGTCCACTGTCCGAGGCCATAAGAAGATCATTTGTAACCTTCACTAATGCTGTTTCTGTACTATGATGAATTCTAAAACCTGACTGAAACTCTTCAAATAGACCATTCCTCTGCAGATGATCAGTTAGCTGTTTTACAACTACCCTTTCAAGAATTTTTGAGAGAAAAGGAAGGTTGGAGATTGGCCTATAATTAGCTAAGATAGCTGGGTCAAGTGATGGCTTTTTAACTAATGGTTTAATTACTGCCACCTTAAAAGCCTGTGGTACATAGCCAACTAACA
Source organism: Thalassophryne amazonica (assembly GCF_902500255.1). Taxonomy (NCBI): domain Eukaryota; kingdom Metazoa; phylum Chordata; class Actinopteri; order Batrachoidiformes; family Batrachoididae; genus Thalassophryne; species Thalassophryne amazonica. Next base: position 13,259,624 of record NC_047108.1, read on the forward strand.
AAGATAGATTGATCATATTTAAGATCGAAGCATTAAATAATGGTAGGGCTTCCTTGAGCAGCCTGGTAGGAATGGGGTCTAATAAACATGTTGATGGTTTGGATGAAGTAACTAATGAAAATAACTCAGACAGAACAATCGGAGAGAAAGAGTCTAACCAAATACCGGCATCACTGAAAGCAGCCAAAGATAACGATACGTCTTTGGGATGGTTATGAGTAATTTTTTCTCTAATAGTTAAAATTTTGTTAGCAAAGAAAGTCATGAAGTCATTACTAGTTAAAGTTAATGGAATATTCAGCTCAATAGAGCTCTGACTCTTTGTCAGCCTGGCTACAGTGCTGAAAAGAAACCTGGGGTTGTTCTTATTTTCTTCAATTAGTGATGAGTAGAAAGATGTCCTAGCTTTACGGAGGGCTTTTTTATAGAGCAACAGACTCTTTTTCCAGGCTAAGTGAAGATCTTCTAAATTAGTGAGACGCCATTTCCTCTCCAACTTACGGGTTATCTGCTTTAAGCTACGAGTTTGTGAGTTATACCACGGAGTCAGACACTTCTGATTTAAAGCTCTCTTTTTCAGAGGAGCTACAGCATCCAAAGTTGTCTTCAATGAGGATGTAAAACTATTGACGAGATACTCTATCTCCCTTACAGAGTTTAGGTAGCTACTCTGCACTGTGTTGGTATATGGCATTAGAGAACATAAAGAAGGAATCATATCCTTAACCTAGTTACAGCGCTTTCTGAAAGACTTCTAGTGTAATGAAACTTATTCCCCACTGCTGGGTAGTCCATCAGAGTAAATGTAAATGTTATTAAGAAATGATCAGACAGAAGGGAGTTTTCAGGGAATACTGTGTTGAGGCTGTCATTCTCAGCATCTGTGTGGATGTTAAAATCGCCCACTATAATTATCTTATCTGAGCTAAGCACTAAGTCAGACAAAAGGTCTGAAAATTCACAGAAAAACTCACAGTAACGACCAGGTGGACGATAGATAATAACAAATAAAATTGGTTTTTGGGACTTCCAATTTGGATGGACAAGACTAAGAGACAAGCTTTCAAATGAATTAAAGCTCTGTCTGGGTTTTTGATTAATTAATAAGCTGGAATGGAAGATTGCTGCTAATCCTCCGCCCTGGCCCGTGCTACGAGCATTCTGACAGTTAGTGTGACTCGGGGGTGTTGACTCATTTAAACTAACATATTCATCCTGCTGTAACCAGGTTTCTGTTAGGCAGAATAAATCAATATGTTGATCAATTATTATATCATTTACCAACAGGGACTTAGAAGAGAGAGACCTAATGTTTAATAGACCACATTTAACTGTTTTAGTCTGTGGTGCAGTTGAAGGTGCTATATTATTTTTTCTTTTTGAATTTTTATGCTTAAATAGATTTTTGCTGGTTATTGGTGGTCTGGGAGCAGGCACCGTCTCTACGGGGATGGGGTAATGAGGGGGTGGCAGGGGGAGAGAAGCTGCAGAGAGGTGTGTAAGACTACAACTCTGCTTCCTGGTCCCAACCCTGGATAGTCACAGTTTGGAGGATTTAAGAAAATTGGCCAGATTTCTAGAAATGAGAGCTGCTCCATCCAAAGTGGGATGGATGCCGTCTCTCCTAACAAGACCAGGTTTTCCCCAGAAGCTTTGCCAATTATCTATGAAGCCCACCTCATTTTTTGGACACCACTCAGACAGCCAGCAATTCAAGGAGAACATGCGGCTAAACATGTCACTCCCGGTCCGATTGGGGAGGGGCCCAGAGAAAACTACAGAGTCCGACATTGTTTTTGCAAAGTTACACACCGATTTAATGTTAATTTTAGTGACCTCCGATTGGCGTAACCGGGTGTCATTACTGCCGACGTGAATTACAATCTTACCAAATTTACGCTTAGCCTTAGCCAGCAGTTTCAAATTTCCTTCAATGTCGCCTGCTCTGGCCCCCGGAAGACAATTGACTATGGTTGCTGGTGTCGCTAACTTCACATTTCTCAAAACAGAGTCGCCAATAACCAGAGTTTGATCCTCGGCGGGTGTGTCGTCGAGTGGGGAAAAACGGTTAGAGATGTGAACGGGTTGGCGGTGTACACGGGGCTTCTGTTTAGAGCTACGCTTCCTCCTCACAGTCACCCAGTCAGCCTGCTTTCCCAACTGCTCGGGATCTGCCAGGGGGGAACTAACGGCGGCTAAGCTACCTTGGTCCGCACCGACTACAGGGGCCTGGCTAGCTGTAGAATTTTCCACGGTGCGGAGCCGAGTCTCCAATTCGCCCAGCCTGGCCTCCAAAGCTACGAATAAGCTACACTTATTACAAGTACCGTTACTGCTAAAGGAGGCCGAGGAATAACTAAACATTTCACATCCAGAGCAGAAAAGTGCGGGAGAGACAGGAGAAGCCGCCATGCTAAATTGGCTAAGAGCTAGTAGCTACGCTAACCTAGCGGATTCCTAAAAACACGCAAAGTGAATAATGTGTAAATAATTTAGAGGTGATTCAGCAGAAGGAGTGCTTTAGTTAAGGCACGTAAAGATTACACTGGGAAACAAATCGTAATCTAGATAACTAGATCAATCTAACTGCGCAGATTAAACAGCTAACAGATACAGAAAAACACCGCTGTGCTCCGGAACAGGAAGTGATACAATACCGCAGTGAGAGCCAACCACCAGTAGAGGCCGTTTCAGGCTCCTCTCCTGTGGAACCAGCTCCCAATTCAGATCAGGGAGACAGACACCCTCTCTACTTTTAAGATTAGGCTTAAAACTTTCCTTTTTGCTAAAGCTTATAGTTAGGGCTGGATCAGGTGACCCTGAACCATCCCTTAGTTATGCTGCTATAGACTTAGACTGCTGGGGGGTTCCCATGTTGCACTGAGTGTTTCTTTCTCTTTTTGCTCTGTATGCACCACTCTACATTTAATCATTAGTGATTGATCTCTGCTCTCTTCCACAGCATGTCTTTTTCCTGGTTCTCTCCCTCAGCCCCAACCAGTCCCAGCAGAAGACTGCCCCTCCCTGAGCCTGGTTCTGCTGGAGGTTTCTTCCTGTTAAAAGGGAGTCTTTCCTTCCCACTGTCACCAAGTGCTTGCTCATAGGGGGTCGTTTTGACCGTTGGGGTTTTTCTGTAATTATTGTATGACTTTTGCCTTACAATATAAAGCGCCTTGGGGCAACTGTTTGTTGTGATTTGGCGCTATATAAATAAAACTGATTTGATTTGATTTGAAATTGAAACTGACCTTTGTCACCATTCTTGCTGTTTTTACTCCATAACTCCATAACATTTAATCACACATAGCCCAAACTATACCTTTTTGGAATCTTTATGATCAGGCAAATAATGTGGTATATTTTTCAATATGATTGCAGCACCTTTTAATTTTGGCCCCTGTGTAATTCTTCAATTGACCTGGTTGCCTATTTAACATTCAAGTGGCCAATCGGTTTTTCCAAACCGTAACGTTTAAGGAGCATGTGTGCCAATTTTGGTGCTTGTTTCCAGAAATGAATGATTGTTACAGTTATCTGCTGCACTATTTGAGGGAAAAACAGGTAGATCTCAACAAAAGAGTGACTATGCAAGGACACTAGTGAGGGAAGCCACCAAGATATCCAAAAAATCTGAGGCTTTCGTGCATCATGCAATTTTTCTCTGATGTATCACAGAGAGATAGTGGTGTTAAACTAAAGAGTGCACATATTTATGGATTCCAGCTTATTTCCGCTGTGAGGTTTATGCAGACTCTTGACATGTGGGACAGTCTGCTAAGCTCTCCTGCAGATGTGCATACCCGTGTGTCTGCAGTGCACAAGCTGCACAAAAGGATGTACAGAGATTACAGCACACATGGAGATCACGATTTCATTTGACAGCTCTGTGTGTGTGTGTGTGTGTGTGTGTGTGTGTGTGTGTGTGTGTGTGTGTGTGTGTGTGTGTGTGTGTGTGTGTGTGTGTGTGTGTGTGTGTGTGTGTGTGTGTGTGTGTGTGTGTGTGTGTTTTGGACAGAAAAAAGATTGATATTGTTTTGAAGCTCAGGATGCATTTTTAGTGTCACTTGGGGAAACATACAAATGTGAATGAATCAGAGGACATTTATCTGTTGCACGAGAGACTTTGGAACTGTCAAAAAAAGGAGCATGAGACCAAAAAAAAATGTTCTGTCCTGAGACATCTGTGGATATTTAAATATGATCCCAAATCAATACATCTAAATCAAATAACCGTCACTTACTTTCTGTTTGTCTTCATCTTTGTATCGTATCTTATGCAGTCACCAGAGTGAAGGTGAATCTCACATTCAGTCTCATTCCAGAACATCACATGGTGACTTTGTCTCCGGCCTTGGTGTGAGTCCAGCAGGCCTTTCTGATCCTGAGGACACCTGACCTGCACGTTTTCCATGTCTACCTGCTCAACTGATGCCTTATTCATTAATGCTGCTGTTTCCCAGCTCTTGATTGGCTGAACACATATTTTCTACCACTTATCCTGGATGCAGTGGCAGCAGAAGCAGATCATCCCACACTTCCCTATCCTAAGCCGAATCCTGTAACTCTTCCCAGAAGATCCAGGGGTGTTCCCAACCCAGCTGGGAAATATAATTCCTCAGCATGTCCTGGGTCTGTCTTCCCTGGGGCCTCTTCTCAGTTGGATGTGTCTGGAAGACCTCCCTAGGGAGATGCCTCCTTCCATTGCGACGAAGCAGCAGCTCTACTCTGAGCCCCTCCCAGATAGAGGGAAAGAGCTTCTTACCCTGTCCAGGAGAGTAAGCCCAGAGGAATCTCATTTCTGCCACTTGTATCTGCAGCCTTATTTTTTGGTCATTACCCAACGTTCATGACCATAGATGAGGATAGGAGCATAAATCATCTGGTAAAATGAGAGTCTCGCCTTCTAGCTCAGATTTTTCTTCAGGATGATGTTCTGTAAAAGCACTGGGGTGGTGGTCTACATCTTTAAAAGAGAGTACCGGAGTGTGTGTTCCACTTCTCAGCCTCCCTGGGAAAGCCTATGCCAGAGTACTAGAGAGGAGAATTGGACCAATAGTCTAATCTCAGGTTCAGGAGGAGTAATATGGGTTCTGTCCAGGGAGAGTTACTGCCGCAGGTGGAGGAGTTCAAAGTATTGCAGGGTCTTGTTCATGAGTGGGGGGCAAGATGGTGTGAGCTCAACAGATACATAGGAGGTACCGCACTTATCAGGTCTGCACATAGTGTGAGAACTCCATCCCAAGAGGCACACTATCAAGAAGCTAGGGCAGGGCAGGTTAAGCGTGATGATTAAGGTTAGCTTTAGTTCATGATGTCACTACAGACCTTGCCTTCAACTGCATATCGCTAGTAGCTAAATAAAATGTTGAATGAGCTGAATATTCTAAAGAAATAAAGAATTATCAAAATATTTCATTTTATTTAATATAAAGTGTTACCGAAGTTATAAATTAAGTTATAAACTACCTCTGATAAACACTCTGAAACCACAAGCTGTAAGGAATATGAACTGTGGTGACCTCATCTCAGGCCATGCCTCTCGAGTCACTCTATTGAAATGAAAAGGGAAAAACTGAATTTTTTTACTGTGAAATCAGTTTTTTGTGGACTTTGACGGTGAATACGTCAAAATGGTTAAGACCTATGCTTTACAAAGAGCAGAAGTGAAGCCCAGCACAGTGTGAGAATGGTCTTCAAAACATGGCTGGACCATGGATTTTATCCTTTCTGTTTGCATGACCAAGAGAAAATTCTTAAAAAAGCCTGTTGCCTCTCCCAGTGTGGGTCTGGCCGTGTTTGTGGTTTGTGCTGTGGAATTGTGTTGTGCCATGCTAAGTTAAGATGCTATATGCAGGACAATGGTCAGTCACGCTGCAGAAACTGCTTCTGAGGTCACGGAGTCAGACAGAACATGATGACTTGTGGCTGCTTTTAACAGGAGAGCCGGACGTGGACCAGCTTGAGCATTTGTCTTATTGGCTATGCTGAGCTAAACTGACAGCTAAGCTAAGCTACAGGCAGTTGGTTTCTGGTGGAGCAAGACTGTTTTCTTGTGGACAAAAAAGAGCAGTGCCACACAGTGGAACGATAATTCTACATGGCTCTCTGTGTGTGTAGGTGTGAGTGTGTTTGTTTGCCTATATGTGGCCCTGCGACAAACTGGCATCCTGTTCAGGGTGTATCATGCCTCACGCCCGATGATTGCTGAGATATGCTTGACCCCCCGCCCCACCGTGGTCCTTAATTGGGCAGCACAGTCTCATTTGAAGGCGGGCACTAAAGGGGTAAAATATGATGCATGTGACATAATTCATCTACTTTCGGGGACAGAAACGTAGCACCTTTGCTGAGTTTTTGGGCAAATTACAAACAAACAAAGTGAAAATGCAAAGAAAAAGTGACAATGCAGTGGAAAGTGGACGTGTTGTGGTTTGTTTATGACCCGGAGCACGTACACAGCTATTCTGGCTAGCTGTGTAGGTTAACACCTACCAACATGACCTCTCCTATTCGCCTCGTCTCCCCTTCCCTTACTAGGAACCAAAAAAACTGCACTTTTCGCAACTGCTTCGGTGACTGCAGCCAAAAACAAAACAGTGCACCATTTTCCTGTGTGAAGCTATGCTGTGTGTATGTGACCATAGGACCTTTGTGGCCGGGACGGCGGTGGGATCAAACCCCGGACGGCTCGCACAAAAGACCATTCCTCTACCAGGTCAGCCAAAGGGGAATTCCCTGTTAGTCAAGCTAGCAGGAACATCTTTTCAATCAGGACCCAGGACCTTCATCCTGCTACATATCTCCCCACCATTTTTGACTTCGTCCCGAAGTCACAGGTGCATTTAAGCATGTTCTGTGACTACTCACATCCTGTCGACAACGCCAGTTGTGACCGTAGGACTTTTGTGGCCGGGATGGCAGTGGGATTGAACCCCAGATGTCTCGCACTAAACACCTCTACCATTCCTCTACCAGGTCAGCCAAAGGGGAATTCCTTGTTAGTCAAGCTAGCGGGAAAGTCTTTTCAATCAGGACCCAGGACCTTCATCCTACTACATATCTCCCCACCATTTTTGACTTCGTCCAGAAGTCACAGGTGCATTTAAGCATGTTCTGTGACTACCCACATCCTGCCAACAACACCAGTTGTGACCGTAGGTGTTGGGAAGGTGTCGTAACACGGACCCACAACAGGGGGCGCAAATGAACGGACAATGAGTAAGCCAAAAGGTAACAATTTAATGTTGTGATATTACACAACGAAACGTGTCTTAATTTTCACAGTCAATAAACACCAGGTGACGTGTGGGCAGGCTCAAAGATAGAAGACGCCCGACGAGAGAGAAGCCGCGTCCCACACGGCTTCCACCACCAACGGCCTGAAGAACACCGGAGCCGCCAAGTCCCGAGTCCCCAGGTGGCCTCTGTCTTCGGCTGTCGACCCTGGTACTGCTGGCAGAAAGCAGAAAGATGATGTGTGAGTGTGAGTCCGCACACTCAGTAATTCGCAGTCCAAACACAGTTAGGAGGGAGCACCTCCACCTCCAAACTAGGAACACACTAGCAGCTCCTGTAACCACTTATCTGGATGGAGTGAGAGGCGAAGACGTCGCTTCTCTCACGGACCGCCAACCCAGTTGAAAGGGCACCACAGGACAACGGCTGCAAACAGATCAGACGTAAGTCACAGTTTAAATTCAGCAGAGAAATTACCTTAGTACTGGTAGTCGATTTCTCGGCGGGGAGGTGGAGTTGCAGTCCGGCTTATATGGTGGTGATGATAAACGAGTGACAGCTGGTGCAGAGGATGAGTGACAGCTGTCACTTCCTCTGGGTCTGGCGCCCTCTCGTGCTTGGAGCCCGCACTCCAAGCAGGGCGCCCTCTGGTGGTAGTGGGCCAGCAGTACCTCCTCTTCAGCGGCCCACACAACAGTAGGACCTTTGTGGCCGGGATGGTGGTGGGATCGAACCCTGGATGGCTTGCACTAAACTCCTCTACTATTCCTCTACCAGGTCAGCCAAAGCAAAATTCCCCGTTAGTCAAGCTAGCGGGAACGCCTTTTCAATCAGGAACCAGGACCTTCATCCTGCTACATGTATACTCAACAAAAATATAAATGCAACACTTTTGGTTTTCAGAGTGACCTTTTATTGTGGGCAGTCTAAGGCACACCTGTGCACTAATCATGGTGTCTAATCAGCATCTTGATATGGCACACCTGTGAGGTGGGATGGATTATCTCAGCAAAGGAGAAGTGCTCACTATCACAGATTTAGACTGGTTTGTGAACAATATTTGAGGGAAATGGTGATATTGTGTATGTGGAAAAAGTTTTAGATCTTTGAGTTCATCTCATACAAAATGGGAGCAAAACCAAAAGTGTTGCATTTATATTTTTGTTGAGTATATATACTGCACCAACATGAACGGCTGTCCCCATAAGTGGTCAAATCCCGCACTATCATGCAGGGTTCAAATGAGACTGCGCTGCCCTATTGGAGTAAGCAGTTGACGATGAATGCGTGAGTGTTGATTGGAGTGAGATATGCCCTATAAGTTGACTGCTTTCATCACTAGAGCAATGCATTCACATTCAGCCAAAATTAGCTCCGCGTCTTTGTTTATGCATGCACGGGTTCAAACTGTTTGCCAAAATGATGATACTGTAAATGATGCCCAGCTGTCAGTCTGCAGTATTTGCCAGCAAGAGAGCATGAACACGCTGAACAAATTTGCAGTATTATGGCTGCAGGCCAGCTAAGTGACGGGCAAATACACACTTACGTACATTCAACCATCACGCCATGTGTCAAAACCCAGATATCTCTGTTGTGAAACTGTTCCTTGGGCATCCTACTGCAGGCGACATTAGTAAGTGCACAGAGACTTTTGGTATTTTACTCCAAAGGCTCTAACAAAGCATTCTGGTTTCCTGCTTTGGGAATCAAACTGGACTCAAAACACCTGTTTAGACTCAGAATACGAGCTGTGCACTGGTCCTACTGGAAAACGACTCCCGGCCTCTCGCACTTCGCAAATTCCCAAACTTCTTGGTCCAGTGAACACGCCTGCAGATGCCATTCCAGAGATTGAATGTTTATGTCATAATGAGGAGGTGCTTTGTGTATTTCACCTGACCATCTGGCTTCATTCAGCTCCACCTGTCAACAAAGAATCTCTAAAATTAACCGCATGCATCTGTATTTAACTATCGGGCTGAGGTCTGTGGATTACTCAGAGTCATCACAACACACTCCAATCATAACGTTTTTTTTTTTTTTTACTGCCAAAGCGCTTATGTTTTCAGAAATGGATGCCTTTTGCTTTTCTTACCACAATTGCTTAACAAATAATGAGATGATTTTCACAGAACCTAGAAAATTGGGTGTGGCCTAAGAAAGTGCTATATACAGGCAAGGAGTTTAAAAAAGCTGCACAGCTTGACAATTTTTTTTTATGAGAGGAATTTAACAAAACTTGAAACTGCTCAGCCTTGTCCTGAATAGGTACCACAACATTTTGTGGTGGACCTGCAAAACAATGCATATTCAAGGAATTTTGAGATACATTGTGTGAAATATGGCGCATTAGCTGATTCCGTCTTTGCAAGGGCTGCTGAAAATAATCAGTCTGGCTTCAAGCAGAAACCGGCATATCTTACAGCACATCTCAAAAACGTGGTGGAGCCATAAATCTCAAAAAGGTTATATTAAAATTGTAAGGGCTGTGAGATGAACCCTTCCAGTGTTAAACACTTTAATGATTTTCCAGAAAGAGAAAATTCTGATTAAAATAATGTTATGCCATTTTCTGTTCTGTATATGTGAACATTATGAATATTGTCAAAATTTGTAGACCGGAAAAATCAAACCCTTGGGCACGGTCCTTAATCCCCCATTTGCTCCCAGTGTGCAGTTAAACACCCTGATATTGGTGTGTGAATGGCTGAATGTGAAGCATCATTATAAAGCACTTTGAGCTTCTGATGTGGATGGAAAAGCACTATATAAACGGAGTTCATTTACTGTAGGTTTACAAAGTTTGGAGAAAATTGGTTTAGCGGTGTTTAGAGCATTGTCCTGAGACTTTTTACACAGAATTATTGAGAATAATAATAACTAAGAGAAACCCATGATTAGGTTTAGCCAGTGTTCTAAAAAAAGGTTACTGGTGAACACTGAACACACACACAAACACACACATCTTCAACCGCTTAGTCCAATTACGGGTTGTGGTGGGCTGGAGCCTATCCCAGCAGTCATAGAGCACGAGGCGGGGTACACCCAGGACAGGACGCCAGTCTGTCTGTCACAGGAACACTGAACAATTTCTGGTAAAATGAATCTGTAATTAGGTTTAGTAAATTGTAAAAATCCTCTCTGGGAACCATCACCTGATGGTGGTGGAGAGGTTTGTGTGTCCTTATTAGGGTTGGGTATCGAGAACTGGTTCTTTTCGAGTATCGTTAGAAATGATTCGATCCACTGATATCAATAGTCTTTTTGCTTAACGATTCCCTTATCGGTCCTTCAGAGCGGCCGTTGTTTTTGAGTGTGTTTGTCGGGAAAATGATCATTCCTCTAGGCTGATTGCAGACCCTGCAGTGGCTCTGTAATCAACCGCTTCTGCAGCGCGACTCCAGTTTGAAGCGTGAATCAATGAAGCAATGCTTCCATCCACTGGCTTGTTGGTTCTTTGAGTCGCTGTTCTTCAGAAGTGGTAAGTCCGCTTCTTAACCCCTCTCAAAGCCATTAAAATATCATGAGTCACTTTTGTGTGTATTAAAGTCACTAACTGGGAGTCTTGTCTTGTTGCAGTCAAGAAACGAGAATCGTCCTCCGTTCCATTGTCACAGCTTCAAATGCTGCGCCGCTCTCTGCTGAGACAGAGTCCACTCGGAATTAATAACTTCAAAACGAATCGCCGCTTTAAATAAAATGACACCTCTTACAAACATTGCAATACAGACAAGAAACTACAATCGACGAAAACATTTTCTCCTCCCAAAATGAGACGTCCTGCATTTGTGAAGCACAGCACAGCTGTAAGAGCTCAGCTCAGATGTATGGAAAGATATTCATGCCAATAATGTCTGAAAGGAAATGCTTTTGACAAAAACTACTTCTGTTTATGTCCAGAGATCAAGGATCCACCATGTAGAGTTTATTATGTCCAGAGTTTAAGGATCCAGTAACCAATTTCACATTTATTTACTTTAAGACTCAATAAAATGTTGTTCAATTTCAATTAAATTTCAATTTAATCAGCTTATAAATTGCCAAACCACAACAAAAGCTGTCTCAAAGTGCCTCACACAGAACAGTTCAACATAAAAAATTGTAATAAATAAGTAAAAATAAAAAAATTCAAATACACAATTAAAAACAGAAGTAAAATAATAAAACAGATAACAAAATAAAAACTATTCATAAGAAAGAGAATAAAATAGCCTTTAAGTCTTGACTTAAAAATGTCCACAGACCGTTCCAAATCAAATCAAATCAATTTCATTTATATAGCGCCAAATCACAACAAACAGTTGCCCCAAGGCGCTTCATATTGTAAGGCAAAGCCATACAATAATTACAGAAAAACCCCAACGGTCAAAACGACCCCCTGTGTGCAAGCACTTGGCGACAGTGGGAAGGAAAAACTCCCTTTTAACAGGAAGAAACCTCCAGCAGAACCAGGCTCAGGGAGGGGCAGTCTTCTCCTGGGACTGGTTGGGGCTGAGGGAGAGAACCAGGAAAAAGACATGCTGTGGAGGGGAGCAGAGATCAATCACTAATGATTAAATGCAGAGTGGTGCATACAGAGCAAAAAGTGAAAGAAACACTCAGTGCATCATGGGAACCCCCCAGCAGTCTAAGTCTATAGTAGCATAACTAAGGGATGGTTCAGGGTCACCTGATCCAGCCCTAACTATAAGCTTTAGCAAAAAGGAAAGTTTTAAGCCTAATCTTAAAAGTAGAGAGGGTGTCTGTCTCCCTGATCCGAATTGGGAGCTGGTTCCAGAGGCGAGGAGCCTGAAAGCTGAAGGCTCTGCCTCCCATTCTACTCTTACAAACCCTAGGAACTACAAGTAAGCCTGCAGTCTGAGAGCGAAGCGCTCTATTGGGGTGATATGGTACTATGAGGTCCCTAAGATAAGACGGGACCTGATTATTCAAATCCTTATAAGTAAGAAGAAGAATTTTAAATTCTATTCTAGAATTAACAGGAAGCCAATGAAGAGAGGCCAATATGGGTGAGATATGCTCTCTCCTTCTAGTCCCCGTCAGTACTCTAGCTGCAGCATTTTGAATTAACTGAAGGCTTTTCAGGGAACTTTTAGGACAACCTGATAATAATGAATTACAATAGTCCAGCCTAGAGGAAATAAATGCATGAATTAGTTTTTTAGCATCACTCTGAGACAAGACCTTTCTAATTTTAGAGATATTGCGCAAATGCAAAAAAGCAGTCCTACATATTTGTTTAATATGCGCATTGAATGACATATCCTGATCAAAAATGACTCCAAGATTTCTCACAGTATTACTGGAGGTCAGGGTAATGCCATCCAGAGTAAGGATCTGGTTAGACACCATGTTTCTAAGATTTGTGGGGCCAAGTACAATAACTTCAGTTTTATCTGAGTTTAAAAGCAGGAAATTAGAGGTCATCCATGTCTTTATGTCTGTAAGACAATCCTGCAGTTTAGCTAATTGGTGTGTGTTCTCTGGCTTCATGGATAGATAAAGCTGAGTATCATCTGCGTAACAATGAAAATTTAAGCAATGCCGTCTAATAATACTGCCTAAGGGAAGCATGTATAAAGTGAATAAAATTGGTCCTAGCACAGAACCTTGTGGAACTCCATAATTAACCTTAGTCTGTGAAGACGATTCCCCATTTACATGAACAAATTGTAATCTATTAGATAAATATGATTCAAACCACCGCAGCGCAGTGCCTTTAATACCTATGGCATGCTCTAATCTCTGTAATAAAATTTTATGGTCAACAGTATCAAAAGCAGCACTGAGGTCTAACAGAACAAGCACAGAGATGGGTCCACTGTCTGAGGCCATAAGAAGATCATTTGTAACCTTCACTAATGCTGTTTCTGTACTATGATGAATTCTAAACCCTGACTGAAACTCTTCAAATAGACCATTCCTCTGCAGATGATCAGTTAGCTGTTTTACAACTACCCTTTCAAGAATTTTGAGAGAAAAGGAAGGTTGGAGATTGGCCTATAATTAGCTAAGATAGCTGGGTCAAGCGATGGCTTTTTAAGTAATGGTTTAATTACTGCCACCTTAAAAGCCTGTGGTACATAGCCAACTAATAAAGACAGATTGATCATATTTAAGATCGAAGCATTAATTAATGGTAGGGCTTCCTTGAGCAGCCTGGTAGGAATGGGGTCTAATAGACATGTTGATGGTTTGGAGGAAGTAACTAATGAAAATAACTCAGACGGAACAATCGGAGAGAAAGAGTCTAACCAAATACCGGCATCACTGAAAGCAACCAAAGGGAATGATATGTCTTTGGGATGGTTATGAGTAATTTTTTCTCTAATAGTTAAAATTTTATTAGCAAAGAAAGTCATGAAGTAATTACTAGTTAAAGTTAAAGGAATACTCAGCTCAATAGAGCTCTGACTCTTTGTCAGCCTGGCTACATTGCTGAAAAGAAACCTGGGGTTGTTCTTATTTTCTTCAATTAGTGATGAGTAGTAAGATGTCCTAGCTTTACGGAGGGCTTTTTTATAGAGCAACAGACTCTTTTTCCAGGCTAAGTGAAGATCTTCTAAATTAGTGAGACGCCATTTCCTCTCCAACTTACGGGTTATCTGCTTTAAGCTGCGAGTTTGTAAGTTATACCACGGAGTCAGGAACTTCTGATTTAATGCTCTCTTTTTCAGAGGAGCTACAGCATCCAAAGTTGTCCTCAATGAGGATATAAAACTATTGACGAGATAATCTATCTCACTCACAGAGTTTAGGTAGCTACTCTGCCCTGTGTTGGTATATGGCATTGGAGAACATAAAGAAGGAATCATATCCTTAAACCTAGTTACAGCGCTTTCTGAAAGACTCTACTGTAATGAAACTTATTCCCCACTACTGGGTAGTCCATCAGAGTAAATGTAAATGTTATTAAAAAATAATCAGACAGAAGGGGGTTTTCAGGGAATACTGTTAAGTCTTCAATTTCCATACCATAAGTCAGAACAAGATCTAAGGTATGATTAAAGTGGTGGGTGGACTCATTTACATTTTGAGCAAAGCCAATCGAGTCTAACAATAGATTAAATGCAGTGTTGAGGCTGTCATTCTCAGCATCTGTGTGGATGTTAAAATCGCCCACTATAATTATCCACAGAGCGGGTGCACGATAAGAAAAAGCCCTTTGACCCATTGACATAGAAAACCTGTAAAGCCTAATTTTAGTACACAAAAAATTCACAAGAGGTATCGATAAGGGAATTGATAAGGAATCAGATCGATAAACGGAATCAATAATGGTATCGATATCAATAAAATCTTAACGATACCCATCCCTAGTCCTTATGAACCTGAGAGCTGTGTTGTCTGGAACCTTCATGCTCGTGGTAGGGTCTCCCATGGCAAATGGGTCTCAGGCGAGGGGCCAGACTAAGAATGGTTCACAAAGATTCCATGGACTAACAAGGTAGAAGAAGCATGACCCAGCACGGAGGAAGTCTGGAGCCCCTGTCTTTAGCCAGGCCTGGATGGAGAGCCTATCAGCGAGTGCCTGGCTTACCACAAAGCCTGGCTGGATTCAGCCTGAAAAGGCAATGTTGACTTTCCACCTGCAGGGGGAACTGTTGTGCTTTCGTGTGTTGCTTCATGGGTGGCAGTGAAAGTCAAGGGCCCTGACGGACCAGACCCAGGTGGCAGAAGCTAGCTCTATGGGTGTGGAATGTCACCTCGCTGTGGGGGAAGGAGCTGGATCTTGTGCGGGAGGTGGAGGACTACTAGATAGATCTGGTGGGCCACACCTCCATGCACAGCCTCGGCTCTAGAACCACTCTTCTTGATAGGGGTTGGACCTTACTCTTCTCTAGACTTGCTCAGTGTGGGAGGCACCGGCCTTATGTTCAGACATAAGGATGCTCATAAGTGTACGTGGTACCAGAGCACCCTAGGTCCAAGGTCGATGATCGATGATCGATTTTGTGATCGTAACATCTGATCTGAGGCCACATGTTCTGGACACTCAGTGAAGAGATGGGCAGAGCTGTCAAATGACCAACATCTGATGGTTCATTAGATCAAGGGTTGGGGGAGGACTTTGGACACACCTGGTAAGTCCAAATGTATATTATGGGTGAACTGGGAACATCTGGAGGAGCCCAATGGCCAGTAACATCTCAGTAAGGTAAAATATTTTCATGCAATCAGTTATTTTTTAGAAAAGCTGCAGTTGGTTTCCAAATGTTATTTAGAGCTTTGAACTCCACAAATAATGTAATAAAATTATTCTCTTCTATATTTCCTATATATTGAAGCTTTGTTTTTCAGTTGTTTGAAGAGAAAAGCAGTGAGGTTTCTTTTTGGTACCTGAGCTGCTAAACACTTTCAGTTTACATGATTTTAGATGCCTGGTTGTCAGTGTTTGAGTCCCATAGAGCATCTTTTAAAAGTCAATAACTTTCTTCCATATGAAGAGTGTAGATGGCTGGATCATATCCCAGAATTCACTGGGTCACAGCTGCAATCCATCCTGGACGGGTCTCCAAGCTTTCACCAAGCTAAAACATACAACAGCCACTCTATTTAAAGGCCATAAGCATTTGGACAAGGTAAATATATGGACATTATACAGACGAGGCTCAATTTTGAGTCAGCGGTCGGTCTAATTTACATGTTTTGCTCTTGGTGCAAAAACGTGATTACCGGGAGAACATACAAATTCAGGTTTGAGTTTGAACCTACAGGCTCTAACCACTCCAAGGCTTTATTTTACAGGTATAAAACAGCTACAGGTGATGTTTCTCACCGCACACACTCGTCCAACTCGCGTATGTATGGCACCCTCTCTGTCATTGTCCTCATTTGCCTTTTCAGTGAAGAAGAAGTAGACTTTATCGTTGTCTCTGTCGTCATTGTCTGGGATGAGGTGGGCTGCAATAAATCTGGGGTCTGAACAGGAAGGACAGATGTAAGAGAAAACGAGGAAGAAGATAATGAAGAAAATGTCAAAGTTTTGCATGTCTGATTATGGTGGTGATTCCATGACAAAATCTCAAAAGTCACATGGCTTTAGTTCCATTGCACAGTTTTGATATATCCCGGTGACTGAATTTCCTCTTTCACCACATCATTTGATCAAACCACCAACAGATACCGTGGAGAAGCTTCTGGTCGGTTTCTGTCCTCATGGTGGAGCGTCCACCCATGCTTCTGAAGATCACAGAGTCTCGTCCCAGAAAATCTGCCGTCAGTCCCGTATACAGCTCCCCACCTGCAAAAGGAGGAACAGATATTAAATGTTCAGGTAACATAACAAATCGCAGGTGACAGTAAAACATTTGCAGTTCATCTGTTCAATACAGCTGGAGCGAATGAAGACAGAACGACACAAAGCTTATCGTAAATCCTGGATTCAAGCACAAATCCTCTGTCAGCAGTGGACTCTCCACTCGCTCAACCCAAATGAGATTTTCCTGCAAAAAGAAATAAATTCTATGCTTCTGTTCTGGCATGTTGCATAAAATAAATAGGGGAAAGATTATCAGCTGAGAGGTTCAGTCTGTCTTTCAAATAGATGACACACCATGTCAGATAAAACAGAATTATAGAAATGAAGTCATTACTGCATTTAAAAATCCAGCTGGTTTTGATATTCCTCGGCAAAATGACCGATGCAGATCTGGTGAGAACTGGCATGTGATCTCATGGGCTTAAAATAACTGTTCTTAATGTTATCTAATTTGGCTGGAACAATATTATTGGAGACACATCTTGCTGTATCTGCTCATGCACACTGATCCACACAATTAGCTCTCAGTAATACAGGCAAAGATAAAAAAAAAAAGACTTATAGCTTCAGTAATAAGTGTTGACAGGGTTTGAGTGTGTTTTGTGAAAATTAATAAGAAGAAATGATTGCCAGATTGATATCTGATAAAAATAACTTTCATTGTGTTTACAGGTTTATTATGAGGTTGTATTTTTATTTTATCAGTCGTCTTATTTAAACCAAGATATTTTGTTAAAATATAAATGGATTTTTCTTTTTTGTGTGCTGTGTATTGATACATCCTGCACATTAGTTTGGCAAGCAGTTAGTACACTCACCTCCATATGACAAGGTCTACAGTTCAAGACCATCTGTACCTGGCTTTTGTATATCTAGAAGGGCAGCTGGCATAAAAACTGTGCCAAATCAATATGTGTACCTATACCACATCCACAATCTGGCAACACCAAGCAAAATGGAAAGAGCCAAAATAAAAGAAATTTGATATTTATCAATACCTTCTATTTGTCTAGAAAAGGCACAATGAGGCATTTCCAAAGGCAGCTTGTAGAAGTGAGAGCATGCACACTTACAGTACTGTTAAAATCTTCTCAAAGTCATGGGTCTGGCTGTGCACATACTGTTACACGTTGTGTTATTTGATTAACTCACTTCTGCCTTTAGTTCACTCCATGTTTGGTTTTGTTTTCCCCATTTTTCAAGCGAGCTTCTCGTTCTGCATTCACACTGTCAGAACAGCCAGTTGGTTTCTCTCCATTTTCATTCTCTCATCGTGTAGAACAGCGAGCAGGTTTCTGTCCCTGATTACTGTCAGCTCATGCCTGCTCACTGCTTTTATTTGTCCCTGTGAAGTGATCATGACTTCATTTCTTTCACCTCCACAAACATGACCTGCAAACTTCATATGAGCCAGCGCATCTTCTGTAATCAGAGTGTCTTCATGCCATCATTTTTGCCAGTGTTGATGGGCATGAACCCTTTTTAAGACATTGGATTGTCAATGTTCCTTGCCAGATTTCCATGATTCACTCTATCTTCTACCCTTTTCCGATACTTTGCTGTTCTTGGCTGCATGCAGTCACTGATGTTCGGTCATTTTTTATTGTCAAGTTGCTTTTAATGTATTTTTTATTTATTCTTTTTTTAATTACTATGTTTTAAATGTCTCCATTATATTTTCTATAATTTATAATGGCAAAGACTTTGGGCTCATGTTTCAAGGTCCTTTCCAATTACTGTTACTGCTACTACTACTCCTACTACTATTACTACTACTACTGCAGTGTTCAGGCGTCCTCTTGGGGCAGATGTTCAGCTGGATCCTGGAGCAAATCAGACAATGATCTGTCAAACAGTCGTCTGCACCAGCCATTGCCTTGGTGGACAGAACATCTTTCTGGTCATGCTTTCAGACAATGATGTATGAGGGTTCTAGCTAGGACCACTTTAGTGCCAGGTAAATTGTGTGATTGCAGTTCATAGCATCGAGGGGGGAGCCGCGGCCCCCTGAAGCTATAGGGTTTTATACCACTAAAACATTATTGACAAGCCTGATTTTAACTCATTTTGAGTGGTTTTAGACACAATGAATCAAAAATAATAAACAAAAAATTATATTTATGTTGTAATATTTGTAAGATCAAAGTTCTTTTTGCATGTTTCTCTCAAAGTCTAAGTTAAGAAATTAAATAACGTTGAAAATGTTAAAAACACATTATTTAATGGACATAGCATTCACTCTCTTCAAAAATGACACACAGTAGTTTTTAATCCAGTGAAGCATCATCCTGACAGTTTTGTTTTGTTTTTTTTTTTTTTCAACAATTTGAGTGAGATTGCATTACTTTTTCTTTTTAAACAATATAACACCTAATTGCCTTGTTTGAACAAGAGCTGAACCTGGAATGATTCAAACCTCAAACCTGGTCTTTTAAATGAAAAACTTTGTGATTCAGTTTTTACTGATGCTGTGCCCCTCCTCCTCACCACCCCTCCTTCTCTGCTCTCTCCCTCTCTCCCCCCCCCCCCCCCCCCCCCGTCAGTCACGCGTTTATTGTTTTTGAAACATGGAGCTTTTTAGAAACACAAAGCTTTTCAACTGTAAAATAAACTAAATTTCTAAATGTATCATCACATACGGACACAGAAAGACCTCTAACGTATTTAATATAGAAGAGTTTTTTTTCTTCAGTTCAGAGCGGCGTAGAGATGCTGTTTTCAGCTGCTGCCCTTCACTGCTCTGTGGCCACAGAACGCGCTGACTCTCTGATCTCTGCTGTTTGTGATTTGATATGAAGAAAATGAGAAATATATTTCTTGTTACTTTAATTATTGGTTGAACTCAGCCACATGGGGTGTGCAGCCAGTACATTCTGAGTGCCAGTCCCAAGCCCGGATAAATGAGGAGGGTTGCGTCAGGAAGGGCATCCGGCGTAAAACAAGCCAACCCAACTATGCAGACTCAGAATCCAATTCCCATACCGGATCGGTCGCGGCCCGGGTTAACAACGTCCGCCACAGGTGCTATTGCCCAACAGGGTGCCAGTGGAAATTAGGCTACTGCTGGGCGAAGACGATGAAGAAGAGGAGGAAAACGTTGCCACGAACAGCGGGCGAAGAAGAAAACTAGAAGGGTGGAAATGAGAGCGGGGACTTTGAATGTTGGTAGTATGACTGGTAAAGGGAGAGAGCTGGCTGATATGATGGAGAGGAGAAAGGTAGACATATTGTGTGTGCAAGAGACCAAGTGGAAGGGAAGTAAGAGCAGGAGCATCGGCGGTGGGTACAAGTTGTTGTACCATGGTGAGGACAGGAAGAGAAATGGTGTTGGGGTCATTTTAAAGGAAGAGTATGTTAAAAGTGTGTTGGAGGTTAAGCGAGTGTCTGACAGGGTGATGAATGTGAAGTTGGAAATTGAAGGGGTGATGATGAATATCATCAGTGCATATGCCCCACAGGTAGGTTGTGAGATGAAGGGGAAAGAAGATTTCTGGAGTGTGTTAGATGAGGTGGTGGAGAGTGTGCCCAAGCATGAAAGAGTGGTGATAGGAGCAGACTTCAATGGGCATGTTGGTGAAGGGAACAGAGGTGATGAGGAAGTAATGGGTAGATATGGTATCAAGGATAGGAATGGGGAAGGACAGATGGTAGTTGATTTTGCAAAAGGATGGAAATGGCTGTGGTGAATACCTACTTTAAGAAAAGGGAGGAGCACAGGATAACATATAAGAGTGGAGGAAGGTGCACACAGGTGGACTACATTCTTTATAGGAGATGCAAGCTAAAAGAAATCACAGACTGTAAGGTGGTAGCAGGAGACAGTGTCACTAGACAGCATAGGATGGTTGTTTGTAGGATGACTTTAGAGGTAAAGAAGAAGAGAGTGAGAGCTCAACAAAGGATCAGATGGTGGAAGCTGAAGGAGGAAGACTTGTGTGAAATTTAGCGAGCAGGTGAGAGAAGCACTAGTTGGAGGGGAAGCAATTTTGGACAACTGGAAAAGTACTGCAGATGTGGTGAGGGAGACAGCTAGGACAGTACTGGGTATGACATCTGGACAGTGGAAGGAAGACAAGGAGACTTGTTGGTGGAATGAAGAGGTCCAGGAAAGCATAAGGAGAAAGAGGTTGGCGAAAAAGTTTTGGGATAGTTGGAGAGATGAAGAAAGTAGACAGGAGTACAAGGAGATGCGGCGTAAGGCGAGAAGAGAAGTGGCAAAAGCAAAGGAAAAGGCATATTGCGAGCTGTACAAGAAGTTGAATAGTAAGGAAGGAGAAAAGGACTTGTACCGATTGGCCAGACAAAGGGACAGAGCTGGAAAGGATGTGCAGCAGGTTATGGTGGTAAAAGATGCACATGGTAATGTGCTGACAAGTGAGGAGTGTGTGCTGAGAAGGTGGAGGGAATATTTTGAAGAGTTGATGAATAAAGAAAATGAGCGAGAAAAAAGGCTGGATTATGTGGTGAGAGTAAATCAGGAAGTAAAAGAGATTAGCAAGGATGAAGTGAGGGCTGCTATGAAGAGGATGAAGAGTGGAAAGGCAGTTGGTCCAGATGACATTCCAATGGAGGCATGGAAATGTCTAGGAGAGATGGCAGTAGAGTTTCTAACCAGATTGTTTAATAAAATCTTGGAAAGTGAGAGGATGCCTGAGGAGTGGAGACGAAGTGTGCTGGTTCCTATTTTCAAGAACAAGGGTGATGTGCAGAGCTGCAGTAACTACAGAGGCATAAAGCTGATCAGCCACAGCATGTAGTTATGGGAAAGAGTAGTAGAAGCTAGGCTTAGAAAACAGGTGAAGATCTGTGAGCAGCGATATGGTTTCATGCCGAGAAAGAGCACTACAGATGCAATGTTTGCTCTAAGAATACTGTTGGAAAAGTACAGAGAAGGAGAGTTACATTGTGTGTTTGTGGACTTAGAAAAAGCTTATGATAGGGTGCCAAGAGAAGAGTTGTGGCATTGTATGAGGAAGTCTGGAGTGGCAGAGAAGTACGTTAGGGTAGTGCAGGACATGTACAAGAATAGTGTGACAGCAGTGAGATGCGCAGTCGGAATGACAGACTCATTCAAGGTGGAGGTGGGATTACACCAAGGATCAGCTCTGAGTCCTTTCTTGTTTGCAGTGGTGATGGACAGGTTGACAGATGAGATCAGACAGGAGTCCCCATGGACTATGATGTTTGCAGTTGACATTGTGATCTGTAGTGAGAGTAGAGAGCAAGTTGAGTCTAGTCTGGAGAAGTGGAGATGTGCTTTGGAGAGAAGGGGAATGAAAGTCAGTAGAAGCAAGATTGAGTACATGTGTGTGAATGAGAGGGAGCCCAGTGGAATAGTGCAGTTACAAGGAGTATAAGTGGTGAAAGTAGATGAGTTTAAATATTTGGGGTCAACTGTTCAAAGTAATGGAGAGTGTGGTAAAGAGGTGAAGAAGAGAGTGCAGGCAGGGTGGAGTGGGTGGAGAAAGGTGGCAGGAGTGATTTGTGACCGAAGAATATCAGCAAGAGTGAAGGGGAAAGTTTACAAAACAGACCAGCTATGTTGTATGGTTTAGAGACAGTGGCACTAACAAAAAGACAGGAGGCAGAGCTGGAGGTGGCAGAGCTGAAGATGTTGAGATTCTCTTTGGGAGTGACAAGAATGGACAAGATTAGGAATGAACATATCAGAGGGACAGCTCAGGTGGGACGGTTTGGAGACAAAGTCAGAGAGGCGAGATTGAGATGGTTTGGACATGTGCAGAGGAGGGACCCAGGGTATATAGGGAGAAGGATGCTGAGGATGGAGCCACCAGGCAGGAGGAGAAGAGGGAGACCAAAGAGGAGGTTCATGGATGTGCTGAGAGAAGACATGCAGGTGGTTGGTGTGACAGAGGAAGATACAGAGGACAGGGTGAGATGGAAACGATTGATCTGCTGTGGCGACCCCTAACGGGAACAGCCGAAAGACAAAGAAGAAGATTTTGATGAGACAGTCTTCCTTGCCACAGAGGGATTGCCACGATGACAACTACTACTAGTACTACTACTATCAAAAACCTGCCCATGCGTGTGTGTGTGGGGGGTGGGGTGGAGTGAGGAATTCCACATACATATACATCCATCCGCTATGATCATTATGGTATGAATTTTATTTTTCAATATGTTCATCCCAAATCAAAATCTCTTTATCCAGACATCTTGTCTGCGTTTGCACAGTGAAACTCTGTAATCCCCTGCAGCTGTTCAGACTGTAATCTGTCCTCAGGTCCAACCTGCTGAGTATTTGGCTTTAACTGAGAGTCTTCCTGCCAGAAACAAGGTGTTATGGGACAAATTCTGCAACTGAAGGAATCCAGCTGCAGTGAAAGGAAGGTGGGCTTCAGGGACGGATAAAAACCCTCCACCCTCAGTGGCTCCCAGGATTATCTGTCACTGTGTAAATCAACATTGTTTCACAAACTAAACATCCAACAAGGCTCAGACAGAAACACCCAGAACCTGCACTGCCCAGATTACCGTTAGGTTATTATCGTTTTATAAGACATCGAAGATCAGCGCAGAGAGGTGAAAGGTGCAGAAACAGACTATCGGTGTTTGACGTTTGACATTGTTGGATCTGGCAGGTAAAGAATACAAAGGCTGATTTTTGTCAGAGCGGATTTAACTTGTGAAAATAAGACTTTGTTATCACACACTTTACAGGGGGTGAAGGATAACATGCTTCAAAGAATCCACACGAAGCCAAAATACTACACGTGACTCCTAGTTTAACCTCTGCCGTGTCCTCGGTTCAATGACATGTTATGACAGAAGAAGTTGATCCAACCATAAACCACATCAGAAATAAACCGCACTGTAAAAAAGAAAAAGAAAAGCAGGACATACCACTGAAGGTGCTGGCGAAGGGGAGGCTGGGGTCATGTGGAACCTTCCCACGGCCGTTTTCCACATTGGTTGGGTCCATGGTGAAGACATGCTGAGGAACAAACACACACTCAGGTCACGGCTGCTCGCAGTACAGATTTAAGTCACAAGTGCACGGCAGCAAAACAGGACCGTACCGTCCCAGACACTTTGACTCAGGGCAAAATATGACCAATGTGACCAAACTGGGTTCAATAAGCACTCTGTCAAAGGTACTGCAGCAACTGAGTGAGACCCAGTCGCTGCCCAGATAATCACGTAAGGCTTACTTTAAGAAAATGTTTTTCTTGTTGTTTAATGCTGGCAAATTATACAGTATTTTTTGTCTTTCTGATGCCTGATTCTGTTTTTTCTCTCTGTTTAAGGTGCAGCTCCATCCAGAGATGGGAGTTGTATTCGTGTTGGCGATCCTCCTGTCCTGTGCGCCAATAACATTTCTTCTATATTTGTCCGAGAATTGTTCTGTAAATTATGTTTGTAGCATGGCCCAAGCAGAGGGTCACCCCTTTGAGTCTGGTCTGCTTGAGGTTTCTTCCTCAGAGGGAGTTTTTCCTTACCACTGTAGCTCTGGGGGTTGGTAAGGTTAGACCTTGCCTGTGTGAAGCGCTTTGAGGCAACTCTGTTGTGATTTGGCGCTATACGAGGTTTATTAGAAAACTAACCGGCAGTTTTATAAAAAAAAAAACTATATGGATTTGAATCATGTGCGATTACATCAGACATGCTTGAACCCTCGTGTGCATGCGTGAGTTTTTTCACGCGTGTCGGTGACGTCATCCGCCTGTGGGGAGGCTTTGAGTGAGCACTGGTCCAGCCCTCTCGGCTGAAATCCTTTGTCTGAGACGCTGCTGGAGACGGCGCGCGTTGCTTTATCAAAATTTTTTCAGGACCTGTGAGGGATATCCGAGTGGACACTATTCGAGAAATTTACCTGGTTTTCGGTGAAAAGTTTAACGGCTGATGAGAGATTATGGGGTGTTTCTGTCGCTGTAAAGACTTCCCACGGAGCGGGACGTCGCGCAGCGCTTCCAGGCGCCGTCTTCGGCCTGTTTCGACCTGAAAACATCCGAACTTAAGGCTTAATTCACCCAGGATGTCATGAGAGAACAGAGAAGATTCAGAAGAGGCCGGCATGAGGACTTTATGCGGACATTCCACTGTTTAAGGACATTTTTTAATGAAAGACGTGTGCGCAAATTCACCGAGTCATTTCCGTGACGACTCTGCAAATCTGTGTGCGCCAGGAAAAACACCTCCGTGTTGAAAACCATTTATAAAATTCAGGCAGCTTTTGATGGCTTTCAACAAGTGAGTAACTGAGAAATTGTTTAACAGCTTGGGCATGTTCCAACTTGCCTGTTAAGGTTTCCAACGGAGGTGTTTTTCTTGTCGCGACCCCCCGCGGTCGGGTCCGGCCCGACATGCGACTCTGCCCGCACGTTCTTTCATTACAAAATGTCCATTAACAATGGAATGTCCGAATAAACCCCTCATGCCGACTTCTTCTGAAAGTTCTCTGTTCTCTTACGACTTACTGGGTCAACAGAGCCTGAAATGTGGAAGTTTTCAACTTGAAACGGCGAGACGCTGCCGCCTCGAAGTGCAGATCGCTGTCAGGCGCCGTGGGCCATCCTTAAAGCGACACTACCAGACCAAAATCTCTCATCAGCCGTTAAAATGATAATAATGAATTACAATAGTCCAGCCTAGAGGAAATAAATGCATGAATTAGTTTTTCAGCATCACTCTGAGACAAGACCTTTCTAATTTTAGAGATATTGCGAAAATGCAAAAAAGCAGTCCTACATATTTGTTTAATATGCGCATTGAATGACATATCCTGATCAAAAATGACTCCAAGATTTCTCACAGTATTACTAGAGGTCAGGGTAATGCCATCCAGTGTAAGGATCTGGTTAGACACCATGTTTCTAAGATTTGTGGGGCCAAGTACAATAACTTCAGTTTTATCTAAGTTTAAAAGCAGGAAATTAGAGGTCATCCATGTCTTTATGTCTGTAAGACATTCCTGCAGTTTAGCTAATTGGTGTGTGTCCTCTGGCTTCATGGATAGATAAAGCTGGGTATCATCTGCGTAACAATGAAAATTTAAGCAATGCCGTCTAATAATACTGCCTAAGGGAAACATGTATAAAGTGAATAAAATTGGTCCTAGCACAGAACCTTGTGGAACTCCATAATTAACCTTAGTCTGTGAAGAAGATTCCCCATTTACATGAACAAATTGTAATCTATTAGATAAATATGATTCAAATCACCACAGCGCAGTGCCTTTAATACCTATGGCATGCTCTAATCTCTGTAATAAAATTTTATGGTCAACAGTATCAAAAGCAGCACTGAGGTCTAACAGAACAAGCACAGAGATGAGTCCACTGTCTGAGGCCATAAGAAGATCATTTGTAACCTTCACTAATGCTGTTTCTGTACTATGATGAATTCCAAAACCTGACTGAAACTCTTCAAATAGACCATTCCTCTGCAGATGATCAGTTAGCTGTTTTACAACTACCCTTTCAAGAATTTTTGAGAGAAAAGGAAGGTTGGAGATTGGCCTATAATTAGCTAAGATAGCTGGGTCAAGTGATGGCTTTTTAAGTAATGGTTTAATTACTGCCACCTTAAAAGCCTGTGGTACATAGCCAACTAATAAAGATAGATTGATCATATTTAAGATCGAAGCATTAATTAATGGTAGGGCTTCCTTGAGCAGCCTGGTAGGAATGGGGTCTAATAGACATGAGATGGCTAAAGGGGCTCTTGTGAAACAAGACATCCTCTTTGGCAGATCAGACAAAGGAGGTGATGGCTTGTAACCCAACAACTGTGAAGGCAGATGAAGGTCCTCAGACCACAATCATCTGAGACTTCCCAGCCATCAGACCAGGCTAAGTATCTGTCAAGGACCGCGTGTTTGTCAACATGCAATGGCATTCTCATGTTAAACAAATCCACAGACAGGCATCTCTACATCCACCCAGGATTTAAGTTTTCTCCGCCTCCACATCCTTTCCGGGAATCGATCAAGAGACAGTCTTCCTTGCCACCAAGGGATTAAAATGACAATTTCATTGCAGATGCCATAAACCCAAGATATTTCATGTTTTGTGTGGTCAACTTCAATGCATTCATATAAATCCATTCCTGAATCTCAGGCCTGCAACACATGCCAAAAAAGTTAGGACACTAAATAATTTATCATGTTAACAAATGAAATGAAAATGACCAGACAAAACATGAAATATCTTGGGTTGATGCCATCTGCAATGAAACAGAAGTCAAAGTCATGTAAGAATCACTGCAGGTTTTTTCATTTGCATTTTCTGTGTTATCATTTATATTCTCTGAATAATGACAAAAAAAAAAAAAAAAATTCTGCCAGGGTATTTAAACTGTGTAACAAACTCTACCAAAAAGTCTGATGCACCAAAATCAATCACAAATTCAACTTTGTTTTGCCTCCGTAATATCCCACAGGCATGTCTGCGATCTGCTGGATGGTTGGTGGAGGCTGGATTAATGATGGAAATAAGGACCAGGTGTGGTTTTCAGTGAGAAATGTGCTAAATCTGGTTGTTTCCCAATGGTTATCTTCTAAAACTCCACACAACCCTACAGAAAGGATTTTGTTTAAATTCACGATGAACGTAAAACAGATGGAGGGACGTGCTTCTGATTGAGACAGACGTTTCTGCGGAGAAATTCATAAACTTTGTCTGTTTCACAGTGGTTACATTCCCAAACTCAAACAACAGTCAAGTCCGCACAACCCCACAGAAAAGATTTTGTGTGAATGTCACTGAAGCAAACACTTCTTCCTTCTCTCTCTGTCTTACTGATGTTGTTGTTGTGTGGACCGCCTGAAGAGGAGGTACTGCTGGCCAACGCCAGAGGGCATGAAGATGAAGTCAAAACGGAGCTGTTGGATCCACCAGAAAACATCATCCCGGAGTCCACTATCGTCGCCACACTGACGTGGGACGTGGAGAACATCGTCAGGGAGGCCCTGACGCGTCACCCGGACCCCGGCGGTGGACCATCTAACCGTCTGTACGTCCCACCAGACGCTAGGACTGCAGTGTTGGACTTCTGTCAAGGTTCTAAGCTCACCTGCCATCCAGGGGTGCGAAGGACCGTGGCAGTTGTTGGGCAGCGGTTCTGGTGGGCATCTCTGGAAGCCGACGTCCAGGAGTATGTCCGGGCCTGTACCACCTGTGCCAGGGGCAAGGCAGTCCACCAACCAGAAAAGGGACTCCTCCAGCCGCTGCCAGTGCCTTGTCGCCCCTGGTCCCACATCGGCCTGGACTTCGTCACGGATCTCCCTGCATCCCAGGGAATGACAACCATCCTGACGATAGTGGACCAGTTCTCCAAGGCGGCCCACTTCGTGGCCCTCCCGAAGCTCCCGACGGCCCAGGAGACTGCAGACCTCCTGGTCCACTACATCGTACGTCTGCATGGTATCCCTACGAACATCGTCTCGGATCATGGTCCCCAGTTCTCCTTGCAAGTCTGGAGGAGTTTCTGTAGGGAACTGGGGGCCACCGTGAGCCTTTCATCCGGGTACCACCCACAGACCAACAGCCAAGCAGAGCGGGCGAATCAGGAGCTGGAACAGGCCCTTCGTTGTATGACCTCCGCGCACCCGACGGCCTGGAGTCAACATCTGGCCTGGATCGAGTATGCTCATAATAGTCAAGTTTCGTCTGCTACCAGCCTCTCCCCATTTGAGGCGTGTTTGGGGTACCAGCCCCCTTTGTTTCCGGCTGTGGAGGGAGAGGTCGGGGTTCCCTCGGTCCAGGCCCACCTCAGGAGGTGCTGTCAGGTGTGGCGAACTGCCCGCTCTGCCCTGCAGAAAGCCCGGACGAGGGCGAAGAACCATGCAGACCGCCGACGCGCCTCGGCCCCAGAATATCAGCCCGGGCAGGAGGTCTGGCTGTCAACGAAGAACATTCCGCTCAACACAGAGTCACAAAAACTGATGGACAGATATATCGGACCGTTCAAGATCACCAAAATCATCAGTCCAGCCGCAGTGAAGCTGAAACTCCCAGCTTCACTGCGGATCCATCCAGTTTTCCATGTTTTCAAGATCAGACCATACCACACCTCGGACCTTTGCACCTCCGGACCAGCGCCGCCTCCTGCCCGCATCATCGAGGGCAAGCCTGCGTGGACAGTCCACAGGCTCCTGGATGTTCGCCATAGGGGTTGGGGTCTCCAGTATCTGTTGGACTGGGAGGGATACGGACCTGAAGAACGCTCCTGGGTGAAGAGGAGCTTCATCCTGGATCCGGCCCTCCTGGCCGAGTTCTACCAGCGACACTCCGACAAGCCTGGTCGGGTGCCAGGAGGCGCCCGTTGGTGGGGGGGGTCCTGTTGTGTGGGCCGCCCGAAGAGGAGGTACTGCTGGCCAACGCCAGAGGGCCTGTAGTCGGGTTTCAGGCACCAGAGGGCGCAGTTACCACCCAGGAGCCAGGACTGACAGCTGTCAGCAATCATCATCACTGCACCATTAAAGCCTGGAGGAGACACCACATCTCTGCCGAGATATCAGCTTACCTTACAGGTAAACTCTCAACCGTTTGACTGTGCTGTACGCACGTGTTCTCTTTCTCTGAGTTTTTGCAGGAGTTCCTGTTAACTACTGTCAGCTGGGAGCTGGGTTTGTGGTTAGTGGAGGAGTGACGTCTTCACCCCTCACTCCAAACTGGATAAGCAGTACTTTCAGGATCTTCCCGAACTGTGTTCCTGTGTAGATGGTGGAGGTGTTTTTCCCACCCTATTACAGTGAGAACGTGTTTTGCTGACTGTTTACTGGGTGTTCACACACCCACCCTTTAACCTGTTTTTGTTCCTGCCAGCAGTACCGGATCTGACAGCTGGAAGCAGAGGCCACCTGGGGACTCGAGGCTTGGCAGCTTCAGTATACTGCAGGTCTTCATTGGCGGCGGAACCTTGTGGGCCCCGGCTCTTCTCTGGATAGGCGTCTCCTACCCTCGGGCCTGCCCACATGTCACTTATTGTATCTTGTGATTGACTATCTAAAAGCAGTATTCGACCTGTTGTGTTATGTTTCGGATGCGGGCGGAGAACCGACCCAGCGTTTGAAAGGACCAAGCATGAAATAAGCAGAGCACGGTTCAAAAGGATAACAGAATTTAATAAACATAACAGTGAGTAGTGCTAAACAACTAAAACATCCGCGGTCTGGTGAGGTGAAAACACGGCGCGCTCTCAGCAGCGCAAACGGTCCGGAGCCACAGCAGTTCGGACCCAGGGACCCCGCCGACATCCCCCAGGTGGCCGCGACAAACCGAGTCTGTGAAGAAAGAAAACATGAGGTGAGTCCAACTCCACACAGAGAGACACAACTCAAAGGTGCAGGCAATCAGCAAACACTTCCTGGCTTAAAGCTATACATCAGCTTCTCACCCTGCAGGCACGGAACAACTTAGTTCAAATCTCCACTGCAGCAGAAGCTGATTAGACAATTAGCATAACATGACAGCTCAATAACACAAGGTGTGAGGGACACCAAATCCACTGTCATTACTTCATAAAAGTCACCAAAACCAAATTACCTCAGGAAGTGTGCTGAAGAGCGTGAGGCCTCACCCAATCCTCCTTCACAGACTGTGGCGTCAAACCTGGAGCGGTCTCTGCGTCCATGATGGTGAGATTGTTCTCCTGACGTCGATCTCACACGTCTGCTCACAAGGTCGAGTCTCTGGCAATCACACACTGTGCATTCAAGGTTTAAATGCAGCAATCTCTGATTATGACAAAATACACCACAGCTGTGAGTCCTGATGACCTGCACGTGATAACAAGCCTCAGGTGTTCAGGGTGAGGTCCTGATGCTCAGCCACTCAGTCCTGAATGCATACCACCTGGTGGGAGAAACAGAAAACAAAAACCAAACCAGCCAAACACCCCAGCCCACAACAGTACCCCACCCTCACGGGAAGCCTCCCGGCGACCACATGGACCTGGGCCAGGAAAAACAAAGCCCCCCTCCAGGGACCATGGCTGGAATGTTGGCTGGGAACAAAAAACACCTCCTGCAGCTTCAGCTCCTTGTGCTGACGATCCAGCTGGGAAAGGCCCGTCTCCAGGAGCTGTGCGTTACTGTGCTCTGACGACAGCACCATCATCAGCTGCTCCACCTGCAACGTTAATCTCTTCATGCAGTCATTGATCATCTCAATGTTGAGCCTCTCCAGCTCTTCCCTCAGCTGGATAACGCACGCTCCCAGCCGCCTCTTCTCTGTCAACAGGGAACTCCGTGCCGAGACCATCACTCTCATCCTGGAGCCCATCCTTTCCCATCCTGAGCCTGTCTGCAGCAGACTGCTCCGCAGCTGACACTCCAGTGCAGAGACATCCCTTGTTGACTTGAATGGTCTTGCCCTCTGTTTCGTTTAGCAAACCTGTTAGAGTCTCCACCTTTGCGTTCATTCCTGTCGACTCTTGCTTTAGTTCACTTTGCATAAGTTTGGCCAGGAGTTCTTAAACCTGTGCACTCAGCCTTCTTCCGACTATGTGTTAAAGTCTGCTTAGTCATAAACAAAAAAAAGACAAACACAAACAACCATACCAACCCCCCCTCCCCAGAGGACCATTCCATCAAACCCCGGGAAGAGGAGAAAAGAAAACAAAAACCAAACCAGCCAAACACCCCAGCCCACAACATGTTGTGCACATTTGCCACAATAAATTATATTTATTGGATTATCTATTGACCGTTCATTTACGCCCCCTGTTGTGGGTCCGTGCATTACACTTTCTCCAACAGTTGTGGTCTGGGGAATCGGTCTGGCTCCCTTTTTGTTTTCGCCCCTCCTTCCTGTGCTTTTTCTGCCAGTGGAGCTGATCATCATCATCTACACCTCTGGTTGTGGCACACCTGCACTAATCAGCAGCGTCCTACTTAAGCCTCAGCTGAACAGAAGGATCTTTCCATCTTCGGAGCGGTAATACTGTCCTGGAGTTTAATCGTATCTTGTCTGTGTTTTTCCCCTCTTTGGATTTATTTGGTCATTCTAATTTTTGTGTTTTTTGTCTTTTGTGGAGTCCACAGCCACCACCAGCCCACTGGTCCACGTGGCTTCCTGCTTCCAGTGTTTTCCTCTCCTGGTCTCCACCACATCATATCATCAGTACTATTACAATAACCTGTTCTTTATCATTCCCTGCCTCATTTCATTTGAGTTTGTTTCAGTTCCTGGTCCTCTTGCAACAACTGATCATATGTGTGATTTTGAAATTACATGTACCGTAGCTTGAAAAGAGCTTGTCTGTTTCTTTCATTTCTAAAGTCTCGGTCTGGTAGCCACCAAAGCTTATGTTCTGTTGTCCATAAAGGCCACAGCTGCTTCTTCTCAGATGGTGGGATTATTTTTTTTTAATGTCCATGTAGGATAGACGAACATGAACACTGCAATCAGCACTCCAATCAGCTGGAAGTTTAAATACATTTTTGTTGCAAAATTCAGATTTTGACAGTGATTGTTTTATGCTGCATAATGTTGTGATTCTGTCGTGTTTGCTAATGGTTTCAGTACGATCAGGAGAAACATGAATGCCACAGGTGACCAACCAGGAACAAATCACTTCCTGGCTGGGAGCACGCACTGCCCTTTGCTGCAACTGCAGAACCGCTTTGGTTCCTGAGTGGAAATCATCCCCGCAGCTCTAAAATAAGCCGTCTGTCTGCTGCAGCCAGGTGAAGCGTGGGCGCCCCCACGGCTGTCTCCCACCAAGAACAGAACAATTCCACTCTGCAAATTACGGAGGCTTAGTGGAGTATTTTTAGCTTATGTTTCAGATTCATTCGTCCGTCCACTGAACTCTGAATTGTCCTGAGAACTAAGACGCAGTCTGAGAAACGAGGAAATGCCGGCTCACTGTGGATGCCAGAACATAGTTTCTCACACCGTCCTCGGTACAAAACGGCCCCAGAGAACCGGAGAGAATATTAAGAAGGATCAAATGGAGAACTGTTATCAAATAGAAACAACTTTAGCATCCAGAGTATTAGATCATCAAAATAATGACGCAAGGGGTCAGCAACAGGTCAGAGGTCATCACCCTGTCATGAAGTTATGCAACCACACAAAGGAAAGTGAGTGTGTGATTTCATGCTTTCATCAGGCAGGGCGGGGCTTAAATGAGCAGTACCAGTACCTGTCAGAACCAGTACTGAGGTTTGTGTGGTTTCATTCACCATGGACTGACTAGTTATTATTTATTACCACTTAATTAATAATAATTATTATTAATTAGAGCTATGTGCAGTACTGTCAAACATCTTGTTTTTCAGTCATTTTGCATAAACATGTTGTATTCATTGTTCTCATTCTATTAAAAAAGCAACAACAAATAAAGCCATGTTTACTGTTTACGGTTTACTGTTTACTTACAAACAGTAAACCTTTGGCATTAATAATGTTCTTAACCTGTTCTTATTGTTATTCTTATTAATTACCAAGTTGTCACGTCTGCAGGCGCAGGGCCACTCAGATCGCGGGCAGCACGCTGTGAATGCAGCGAGCGGATGCCAAAAATGGGTGGAGTTCTGTTTGTGTTCTGGTCACAGACCCACAACAGGCGGTCAGAGACACACAACAACCGGTCAGAGACCCACAACAACCGGTCAGAGACTCACAACAGGCGGTCAGAGACCCACAACAGGCGGTCAGAGACCCACAACAACCGGTCAGAGACCCACAACAGGCGGTCAGAGACCCACAACAGGCGGTCAGAGACCCACAACAACCGGTCAGAGACCCACAACAGGCGGTCAGAGACCCACAACAACCGGTCAGAGACCCACAACAGGCGGTCAGAGACCCACAACAACCGGTCAGAGACTCACAACAGGCGGTCAGAGACCCACAACAGGCGGTCAGAGACCCACAACAACCGGTCAGAGACCCACAACAACCGGTCAGAGACCCACAACAGGCGGTCAGAGACCCACAACAACCGGTCAGAGACCCACAACAGGCGGTCAGAGACTCACAACAGGCGGTCAGAGACCCACAACAGGCGGTCAGAGACCCACAACAGGCGGTCAGAGACCCACAACAGGCAGTCAGAGACTCACAACAGGCGGTCAGAGACCCACAACAGCCAGTCAGAGACCCACAACAACCGGTCAGAGACCCACAACAGGCGGTCAGAGACCCACAACAGCCAGTCAGAGACCCACAACAACCGGTCAGAGACTCACAACAGGCGGTCAGAGACCCACAA